>NW_027112780.1:317652-326170 GCF_000696795.3 Halyomorpha halys
TATATATATATATATAGAGAGAGAGAGAGAGAGAGAGAGAGAGAGAGAGACTAAAAAAATGTTAACGAAATTATTAAAAAGGTATGAGTAATTGCACTTACAGCATTTTTATAATTTAATTGACTATGTTGAGGAGCGGGTTGGTAAAGCAAAACAAGTATCTAGAACATGTCATTATTCTTTACTGATTGAATTTTAATTCCACGGACCGAATCTTCACAAGTCTGTCAGGATCGCAGGCTACTTAAAGAGGAAGTTCCACGTGAAATATATCTGTCATGCAAGTTTATCGTGAATCTGCTGATAGTTGACTATCAACTGTCAAGCAAACCTCGATAGTAAAACAGAAAATATCTGTTTACCTGGTGTTAGTGGCTGTGACAACCATCATTGTGGAACATCCACTTGAGAGTAACACTGCCCCCGTCCTTTCCACATTGTATCATTCGTAAAAACCAACCAACGATCTAACAAGAAGAAGAAAGGCATCTCATGTGGCTAATATAGTACTTATTTCATAAAATATCATAACATTCAATATTTAAAGAGAGCATAAATAGCTCGATAGGAAAATTGAGACGCAAATAGTTATATTTTCATATTAGAGAAATGATTGGGAGCTACGCTCTTATTGAAACAGCGATAGAAGGCACTTTGTGATTACAAAGTAGTGATGTAGTTAGGAAGTAAGTGATATAAGAATTTTTTTAAACTCAAATAAGGAGAATAATTTATGATTTATCCGCATGAGGTAGAGAATAAACAATTAGTCTATAATTATATGGTAATTATCCTATTTATTACTAAAAGAAAAGAATTCTTAAACATATCCATAAGATCTATTTGAGAGAAATTATATTGTGAAATATTAATAATGAATATTATAAATTAAATGATTGAAATTTATAATGGTTCTATCACATTGATGCATTTGCTGAACACCGTATCACGGACCAGATTTTAATGATATTCACTTTAGTTTGAGCCCATTTTTTTTTAAGGTGCCACCCATATTTATTTCCTTCTAAAAACACTCCCGTTTTTGCATTGGAGCCGTTTGCATTTTGCCATTTTTTTTTTTTTTTTTATAATGTAATAAAAAATAATAATTAAAAAAAAATATTTTTATGGAATACTAATTTGTGCGCTGGTGTATGAAAAAAGGTCATACAGAAAACAACAATAAAAAAATGTAACGGGTATACACATATGTGTCAAACGTTATTATTTTCAATTTTCTATTGATTTTTTTTTTTATTTAATGTAATTTACAACTGTAAAAAATAATAAATACAATAAGTAAATTGGATGAATGTTTCAAACACTTGAAAATCCTGAGAAGAAACCACCCAATGGTGGTACTTCAAACTATTGATTTTAAAAAATCAAGATATCATTTTATTCCTCATTTTTGTTTTCCTTATATAATATTTTTATGAGGGAAAAATTTGCGTAATAATATGCATTATTTTTATCTTTATGCTTCTGAATATTTTTTTCTATTGTTTTTAAATTACAGAATTGTTTTTATTTTTCAGTTTTCAATTGACTCGTTCTCCAAACTAAAGACATTTTTTTATTTATGCAAAATTGTTTTTACCAGATGAAAATAAATAGCTAAGAAGTAAATTTAAATTAAGTTTTAATCACAAAATATATTACACTAAAAAAAACTGAAAAAGTAATTTTTTTTTTATTATTTTTTTTTTTGTAGAGATAATTTATTATCTCAAATTTATTTTTAAAATATTACTATTGGCTTTCGGAATAATACAAAATCCATTTCTGGGCAATTTAATCGCACATTGCTACATATTTTCACTCGTTTTTCATGTTTTTTTAATTCATAAAAATCCGGTCTCTGATATTTAATTACGTCTAGTTTTTCAATTCCCTAAAATGGTTATGCTCTGAGCTGTGTCCGAATAGTTAATACATTAACGTCCTAATGCCAGCATCAGTAGAAAAATATTCGTACACAGTAGCATGTTTTCGGACGCTTTAAAATATTTTATTATTAATTTGAGATCATTTTAATTATTCTACGATTAGTCTTAGTCACAAGCCTATAGATTACAGGCACTAAACGATTTTTTCGCTTAAATATTTAGGACAGGGAATGAACTCGCGAATTATCAAATGAACTTGGCATTTAATAGTAGTGAACTATAAAAACAGAAATCGTTTATTGTTTAGCACACGCTTAAAATACGTGTGGTATTTACTAGTTATCTTTGGCATGTTTGAGATCAAGAATTTTTTTTTTATTTTACATATTTATAAAAAGGACACAAAATATTTGGTGGTTCCAAATTAAATCAGCTCCAATGTTTAACTCGAGTGCAACTATGGATTCGAGGCTGTTTTGGTTTATTAGCTATAAGAGGAACTTTTAAAAGTAGATGAAAAACCTTTATTTGAAATTTTGTAACATAAGACGAACTAAAAACATCATGGGATAAAACCATTTGAGAAAGAAAGTGTCAAAACTTTATAGCCACCATACAGGAAAAAAAGATACACTCAGGAGAAAAATATTGTTTTTACTTAAAAAGGTATTATAGACTACGCTGTAAACAAGATGTTCTTTGTTTATTGATTCATTATTACAAGATCCAAAAATAAATGATTTTCATAACATATTTCATTAATATGTAATTTTGAATTTTCTAATGTTATGTTATTAATTTTAAATAAAAAAAAAAGTTTAATAGTGAAACTCGAAAGAGGAACTAACAATAGAGATGATAGGAACTTAGACCTAAGTTGTGTTGCCCTTTATACTAGAAGCGTGGCCTCAAAATACGTATTAAATTCAAAGTAAAACATAGTTCACTAATAAATATTAATACTCACCGAGAAGATACACGAATCTAGAAGACTAGGGTCACATTAATATAGGTTAATGAATGTTTGACCGTGACCAGCGTCACATTATACTGGGACATTGCGTAGTGACGAAATGATAATATTGTAATTTTTTCCTCTTTTTTTTTCTTTTTTTTTTTTTTATGTAAAATTCGGTCAGAAGGTTGTTGAGGTAGTAATCGGTTTTAGTATATCATTTTTTTTTTAAATGACTTATATTTAAGTACATTTACTAAATTGCATAACTAGTGATGCAATGAGTGTTAAGCTGATGTTAACTATTATGTGTTTCTAATGATAAATAACGACATATGATTCTACACACGAATACGATATTCTTAATTAATAGTTTAAGGTCTTCCAAAGTCTGAATTCGAAAACTGAATGCAACAAAGAATTCATTGAAGGAAAGTTCAGCGTGATCAAATATAATTTCGATAAAATTCATAAAAAAAATTGAGTGATGGAAACATTTTACAACAAACCTAGTCCTTAAAAGTTAAGGCACTTTAGGAATGCATGGAACGCAAAAATCATTTTGTGTTAATTGAAAAAAAAAAGTTATGGCAGTAGGTATTAGTTTCAAAAAGTTAATTTTATTATATACTAAGATGTAATAAAAAAAAAATCAAATTGAGAATTTAGCTTTAAAATGTATTTATGAAAAGAAAAATAAATAAGATATTACAAAAAGTAAAATTACTAAAAACCACGAGCAGTTCATATGAAGGTTGGATTGTATATTACATGAAGCATAAATGTTTTGTCAGAATAATAAAACACGTGTTTAATTTTAAATTCTACTGACCGAATTATAAGTTTATAAATGTGTGCCATCATCATTAAATTTAACCCCACCAAGAAACAATTTTGAAACACAACAGAAAAAGGCCAACAATTTCTCGAAAAATTCCGGGAATTAAATCCCTGTCTTAACTAATATAAGGATAATAGGATAATGAATTATGAATTTTTCTCAATACAGGGATAAATGTTGACGATTTCCTTCTTCAAAAACCGATTATTCGAAGGTTTACTTAAGAGTAATATCAAAGCAGTACCCATTAAAAAAAAAACCTATATAAAAAAAATTATATATATATATATAATTACCATGTAGCACCTATACAGAATCGTAGTGACAAAACTACAAAAACCAGTACAGTGCACCATACGCCATGAGATTGGGGAAAATTAACTTTAGTTTAAGGATAGGAAAGGCACATGACGGTTTTATTTTATCACCCAGTAATGTCTAGTAAACAGGCTAAAACTGGAGAAAAAGGAAAGTTATGGTAAACTTAATTTAGTTTATTGTTTTCCAAAAGTTTGAAAGCGGTTAAATCCATATGATGAATTTTGGGCTTGTCACTAAGATTCTCAACTAGCAAGATCATTTTCATTAGGGCAGACCTCCTTACCCTCTGACCTATATCGTATATTTTGGAGTCAAGTATAGAAATTGAACAAGCCACAGAGTAACTAAGGAATGGAGACACAGTAAAGATCGCACATTTTCGGATATAAAGAGTAGTGAAGGTTATGATTACCTGCACAGGTGGAGAAACATACCGGAAAAGTGCACTCAAAAGGGAATTTTGACACTACCTGCCATAAAAACGTTGAAATAGAGAATTAATTTTCGTAAAGAGAGTTTATAAATATAAATCACTTCCATGTCTCGAATCCATTCTCGGTGAGTATAAACTAGAGTTTCTAGTAGGCAGATCATCAGCCATATATTTAAAATAGTTCGGAAAAAACAGAAGGTGTACGCAGTCTTGGTGTACCAGCCCACCAGGGCGGGCCTCAATCTGAAGTGAGTAAAGAATGAATACCTAGAAATGGGCTTCTACGATCTAGGAGGATAAATAATACCGGATGGGGCATCAACCACCTCGAAACTGCGATTCCCGCCTGGGCAGGTTGACGTCTAACATTTATTAAGAAAATAAAATAGTACAGGTCATAGGCGCGGTACACCGATTTCTGTGTGAGTCAGTCCTTAGAGATGACCTGGTACTAAACCACACATTGAAACAATATTTTATTGAGATTTGATAAATTTCCTCAATGATGGACTTAAGGGCTGTTAGTTTATGGCATGGACATCACCAAATTGAAGGATGTCTGCTTTATGAGGACACTTTTTAAGGAATATTTCGAAGGCTGTAATTCAGAGATAGCCAAGATTTTGTAGCAAGAACTTTGCTACCAGGTATGATGTAGCCAACAGACGTGAGGACGAAAAAAATAGTTGTGAAGGTAAGCGTTTTGAATTTTATAGAAGCAAACAAAACTGAGGCTGTTGCAGCCGAGTATATTGAGCCTACAACGGTGCCGGTTCGATTCCGGCCTGGCTGGGCTCACTTATACTTCGTGGTGGTCACGTAGAATGAAAAGTCGACCTGTCCACTTTTGTCAGAACAGCTTTGTTACCTATAGAATAACCATATGTATCTCAAAACTGGCCAGGTAGGGTGTAAGCAAAACAAAGAAACAACCAAAGTAATGGACATTACTAATATTCATACATCTAAACACGTTATCAACTGGTTTAATATTGGATACAAAAAGTATACGAATTTGAGTAGACATCTATTTATCATCGTCTTAGAGAGGGGAAATGCTTTTTTTTTAATAAACGAGAAATACCATTGGTACATTTTGTGATAAGATGTGTACATGAAACGGTAGGAAGGGCTATTGTAATTGGCTTCTTTGGAATGGAACAGTAAATAAGGCACTTTTGGAATGCTTGTATTTGGGGTAAAAGAACAACAACAACAATCACTGATAAGAAAAAACAAGAGACTGGATCCAAAAACATGAATTATCATTAGTCATTCATTAATAGATCTATTTAGTGTTTCGTTAGATGTATTAAAAGTTGGCGTTTAAACGATGTGAGTTGTAGCATTGGCACACTTAAATAACCAATTTGATTTAATGTGTGCAACATATAATGAAGTGTTTCCAAACTGTATGGAAGGCATTAGGTATTTGATTTAATTTTAAATGTTTTTAAATATAGTCATTTTACTTGAAAATAAATTATCGTTTAGTGACTAGAGGCTAAATGTGCATAGAGAATGCAATGCCAACATTCTATTAGTTTTTCAGATTGGGATATAATTAATGAAGGAATTGGACCTTTTGTTCAATCAATCAGATACCGATGAGAATTTCTGCATGGAAAGTAGAATGTGCCGAGAGGTAAACGAACCACGGTACGATGATCTAAAACAATAAAACTAGGGTAACCAGGAAGAAGAAAAAAAGGTAAAAACAGAACAACCAGTATTTTAAATGTTCAATCAACTGTTTTAAAATGACTGTAATATTAAACCTAACTATATATTAATTAAAAAATTGAATTATCTTATTTAATATTTTGACAAGATCTTAACTAAAGTGGTTTTGAGATCAAAATGACTTTGTGCTATCCATAAATATCCAATATGGTACATACCGTACACTTCTTCTTAATCTTCGGAACTTCTTCAATCAATCGGAACTAATAACAACAAAAATGCTAATGAGCGAAAATACTTAACAAAATATCGACGGGTGTTTAACATAAATTAATTGAAACAAAAAATTAACTACTCTAAAGACTTAGGATTTATTAAAATGACAGACAGGCAAAAAGGCAATTCATTTTGTTTTGAAGATTTTTGAAGATCAAGCTACAAAAAAGCAAATGGGATTATGGGTCGTATATTTATAAAATTTTATTTTATAAAAGAGCAAACCTAGTTTACCATTTGTTGCACACACTTTTCCATATACTTTACTATCTGCGCTTAGGATATGCTCAGGTTTATACCGAACACCTATCAAAGCATATCCCTACAAAGTTTAGAACATCCCTTGCGGGTAGGTGGAAGATTTTATAGAAGCTGAGACATTAGGGACGTTTAACTCAAAGATTTTCACACTTCTCCCTCTCCGCTCCCCTCCCCCCAAAACATACACGATTTCTTACAAAACAACTGGTAAAAGCGAGTGGCTGAAACTTACAAATCCTCCCTTCTGGTTAGGAAAGAGTTTTAAATCCAACTGAAACTTAGATATTATATTCTCAAAGTAACAGTATATTTGATACAGAGATTTTCACACTTCCCCATCTACCCCCTTCTGCTAGTAGGATATGCACGGGTGCATACAAAACACCAATGCGAAATCCAATGTGGTTAGGAGATAGTTATAACACGAAGGAAATAAATTATATTATTAGGGGTATATAACCAGGCAAATGACTTTGGTACATCTGTGTTACCGTATAGTATAGATTAACTATATGGAACGTATTGGACTTGTTTTTTTTTTTAAGTAGAAATTTCTTTAGTGCCTTTCCCACACAAATTGGGGAGCATCTTGCCATGATATTTTATCAAGTAACAAGAAGCAAATAGGTCTACTGCTTTGGTATTGTCAGGTGAATTGTTTCTAAGACGGCGAAAGTAGTTCACCCTCTGTTACACGAAGTTTTGCATTTGCACGGGTGCTCGTAGAAAACTTGTTCCGAGCATATGTCTAGAAAGAGCAGTTCCCCCTGAGGCTAGATCTGTAAGTAACAAAACTTCTTAGGAATATGGACCCAAAAGCAACAAATTGTTTCAGTGTATATTAATAAAAGTAACGTCAGTCATAATCATAATCACTATATGTGAAAACAAACAACATAGCATTATGTATAATTGACGTAAATAAACAAATAGGTACTATACATGCTATGCTCTAGAAATCGTCTGAGGAAAGTGTGCTGAATCTATTAAAATTTTTTTTAAATGTCGCTTTCAGTGGCCATTTTAAAAAAAAATAGGCATAGAAACAGTTAAGAAAAGAATTTTTTTTTTGTTTTTATATATTTTTTAAAAAATAGTTTTTGAAACAATTGTCAATAGAAAAAATGTATCCTGCAGGGGTTATTAGTAATATATACTGCCTTTAGGGTTTGTAAATTAAGAATGTATCTGCAAGTGACAGATAGGACGTCGCATATTAAGAAATATTTATTCTAGCTTGTTTTCGTGGTTTCAATGTAATAAAACATGTAAACTACACGAATAAAAGCAAATAAGTCTTGGTTTATTTGGTAATGAAGTCATGATAAATGTATGCAATAGATTTTATATTTGGCAAATTTAGAGTAAGTAGAAGTCATGAATTCCGTTCTGGAAAAACCATTAAGTTCTTCAAGTCGCTTTGATGAGCGCGAAAACTAGACTTTTGTTGAACCCTTAGCGGTTACTTCGTAGACACTTTGCAGCAGATCGATCTAGCTGACCATAGTAGATTGCAAATTTTCTAGAAGCATTTCAATTGGTAATAAGGGCACATCAAGCTATTTGTAATGAATGTGTTAATTTTTGAAGGTTACAATTACAGTAAAGAGTAACATTAACGCAACAAATACGAATTGTCTTTTCAAGAACGTGTGACATTTTTCAAATTTGAATTCTGCATCTACATTGTTTTTCTCTTCTAAACAATAGTTGGTGAGGATCCAGAATCAAAAGAAATGTTTATTAATGCTTTTAAGGTATGCAAGTGTTTTATTAGGACAGATATTGAAAAGCTGGTAGACATCAATGTTTAGCAACCATATTATCTAAACTTAACCTTGATTAAGTACTCAAATATA
>NW_027112780.1:326220-330497 GCF_000696795.3 Halyomorpha halys
TATATATATATAATCTCTCCTGCATACGATAAACGTTTAATATTCGTCAACAAATTGCGATGTCATTCAGATATTTTAGGTCTGTTAAGTTACATCTACCGGTTTTGATTTTGTAAATATAGCTCTGTGACGGCTTTTTGGAATTGAACTGGATTCCAATTGGATAATCCATGATTCCGGACCGTTCTGTGACTGTCCTTGACTGGTCATAGGTGGGAAAGGCACTGCAAAGTTGGACAACGGGGACGGTTTTCAACCAATTGGTAGTTGTCATTGCACCGTAGAAATCATGGTTCTCATTTATGATTTGACAATGATTCATTCATTGAATTCTGCCAATTTCCGCGAATTTCTACCTATGAAAGTTCTCTAATGACTACTAAAGTTCCGTAGTGAGTAAAGTTCCAATGATAAAGTATTGGCAAAAATCCATTTAAGTAATTTACATTGTTTGTTAACGAAAATGATATATATACATGAAACTATGGTATCTATACATGATATCACTTACTATCGGGACGTTTTAACAATAATAAAGTTTATTATTTTAAAACTACTAATAGTTTATTATAACTTGACCATTAGGAATATATAACTACATAAGGCTCATTATATTTCATCCTTTCCTTTTGAATAATTGTTGGGGAGCGCCCAGGGATGGCGAAACAACACTTTAACAAGTTCTTCCCACCTAAATCCAATGTACCCAATGTCAATAATAACTTTAAAAGATTTTTTTTAGGGTTCGTAAGACCTTCTACATTGGGATTAATATTAAGATAGCCATAGAAATGGATCTTCTTTTAAGAAGGAATTTTCCTGAACAATGACTTCTATAATGTCAGATTTAGATTTGGAAAATTACTTTAATCTTTAACTGTGGAGATGAAGTGAGACAAACACTAGATAGGAATGAAATGTTCATACCTACGGATTTTGAACTCATACCGCCCCAGACTTTCTAGACTTTCCCCAATATAAGTCATTTTTCAAGATTACAAAGTGTTTGACCTAAAAACCTTCTCGGTAAGCAGTATTTAAATCTATTGGGGTGATTTTAGAACGAATCAAAATTATAAAATGTAGGTTTAAATAATTTAAAAAATAAAAACATTAGGAGTTCATTAAACCTTACCTATCAAGGAACGATCGGAAAAGCCCCCGGTCAAAGGTTAAAAGAAAGTAAATTACGGAATATTTACTTAAACTAACACATAAATATGAAGTTTCAGATGAACGCATAATATAATGAATGGTATGTCGAAAATTCTTTCAAAGCTATAGGAAAAATTACAACGAAAGTCGCAATTTTAAACTTAAAGAGATTCAGCCTTAAGGAAAAAAAGGATTTTCAAATAATGTAACTTTTGTAAAAAAAAAAAAAAAAAAAAAATATTACGAAAATAATTCTACTGCTGATAAAAGCCAATATATATATGTATAATGTTCTACCCACTAACAAACAATTTATTTATCTCTTAATCCTACATAAGAGAGAAAAAATACTAATGATATGAGTGTTTGAAACGGTTTAATTATGAACGTCCTATTAAAAAAAAATTGATGTAATATTGAAAAAAATGTAGTGAAGATTAAGATTAAACAAAACAAAATGATTATCTCTGTTTTTAACTACGAGTTTTATGATCACTAATTATTATTTATTTATTACTATTTACTCATTAAACATTTATCATAAGTATGTGTATATATAAGTTACAACAATATTGGGAGCTACCACATAAGCATAAAGTATATAGGCGATTTTAGTTTACTAATTCCGTTTGATGGACTTATTTTTTGTCAGTCATCAACTGATAATATATTTATTCTACACTCTTAATAGGGAAATAAGTATCTAATGTTACACATAAACACGACTAATAACAGTAAACTTATCATCTTATGTATAATTCTATATTGCAATACCACAAATAAATATAGCAAGGAAAAAAATATATTTTCTTTTTTCGTGCTGAATTTTTGAAAAAATAAACCAAATTACATAGTTGAATTGTCCAAAATAATTATATAACTTTCCATTTAAATAAATAGAATAAGATGCCACATTAAAGCAATATTTCAAAATTCTCTTCGAACTTGAGAAATCAAACCAGCTATATTTATAACGAACGATTACGTTAGTTATCAACATCGATTATTATGGATAATTATTATTACAGCTAAAATATCATAATTGAATAATTCTAAATCTAAATATGTTTTATGTACAACACTACAAATAAAGTGAGCTTGCCACTACACTGAGCTCCTTGAAAGTCAAATTTGAGTACGTTGGGCCATTTTGGTTCACAAATTATAGTAATGAAATCTATTTCTAGACAGAAATACCCTTCATTCTACTCATTATATACATTGAACCATCCAATAATTATAACACAATACATATAACCGCAATTAATAGTTAAAATTTTAACACCTAACATCAATTCTATTGAGAATGAATATGTTTAATTTTGAAATACGTAAATACCAACCATGATTGAATGAATGATAAGGAGACATGATGCATAAATAATTTCGTATATAAAGATCTATTTACAATATAAACCAAATTCTAAATTTCGATTATGAACATTATTTATTTATAGCTGACATAAAATTGTTTCGCTAAACATCTAAGACTAAGGTTAATTTTTACATAATGATCGAGTTAGAGCTTATAAAGCTGATTTTAACTAACTTAATTTTAGTAGATCAATTTGCTGCCTCATTTTGAGCAAAGAGTGTTATAGTTGCTTTACCAAATGTTTCGTCAGGGTATGACTGGTCCGCAGAGAAACAACAGTGACTTCCTTAAACGAAGAGTCCGAATTACAAAGACTTTACCTCAATAACCGAAAAGTATCGGGCTCTTCGAAGAAGCGAGAAGGCTAGTGATTCTTTAAGGCTAGGCTAAACTTGAACTTTTATAATTCGTTTATGACACAGCCATTCTTCTTCATTATTGTTGTCACACTGCTTTGGATTTTCTTTCGCTTTTCCCATATACTCGCATTTATCATTCTAAATTCTCTATGAGGAATAATAGGTCTTGGCTCAACAGTAGTGAATAGCTGAACCATCCATATTTAACAATATTTCATTTAAACAATACTGAGAGTTTTGGAAATCTTTTGCTGTCATGTACCTTTACTGTTCTATTTTCTGTTCACACTTCATCAAAATTTTGCATCTGACATAGCTCAGTAATTGAAAATTTCAACTGTTGAAGATAAGTAAGAACCTTGACTATAGCGACCAAGATGGTGGTTAAATGTACACCACCATCTTGGTCTCTTCAGTCACTTCTCTTATAGTAGACTCTTCTGTTCGAAAAAAGAAATTTTTACAGCAGCTATAGTCATTCCTTAGAGACCTCTTCACCCATGAAGGTCCATTTTACAAGGTGAATACTGTAGCACTTGAAGTCTTTCTTCAAACCACCAATAATTATTGAAACGTGTCATAATTCAATTTAAAATAAATTTAATTATTAAAACAACTATGATCATATATAATGACAAAGTCTATTTTTAAAACTTCCTTATAACTGCCAAAACAAAAGTTTTTTACCACTAACAAAATTATCACCCATTTTACAGTAACCTTTTCATTAGGCCTGTAATGAACCCAAAAAGCAAGAAATTCTGTTTTTACTGGATTAGCTTTTTGAGGCTACCTAGAAGGTACTTCAGTGTAAGCTGTCCCTACATTTGAAAGTATAAATACTGAAATATGTTTTGAGCAGACTTCTAATGCTACAGAATGAAAGTTGTTGTTCAATGGCCTACCTCAATCCCACACTTAAATATTAAGTACACACTTAATATACAAGTTATGTTGAAACATAAATCTGAATAATGATCCAGATAAACTAAAATAATTGGAAATATGTTTAGTTTAGAACTGAATGAATACTTTTGGGCATTGATGGCAATCTTATTATTATTATTTATTTTTTTTTTGTTTTACATATACTTCTGAAAATGTAGCTATGATTACTAAGAAAAAAATACATTTGAATGTTCAAAAAGTCCTTTATAAATAATTGATAATATGAACATTAAAACTGTAACAGCAATAAACTGTATTTGAGTATAGACATGATTTATATATGTATATCTTAGTGCCTAAATGTTGAAAAAAAATTCTCCATACATATTTGTATAAGTGATTGTAATTTGAAATGAAAAGTATTATTCTTTATAAATATTTTAAAGAAATAGTATTTATTAAGATATAACAAAAAAGGGAGTGCTAAAAATTCAAGAAAG
>NW_027112780.1:330657-332787 GCF_000696795.3 Halyomorpha halys
TAGGTTGTAAGTATATATGTGTGTATATTAACTTGCATATTTAATGACAACATGTTTATAGTGTGTTAAATATTATTTATTAGTAATAAATTAAATTTATGATATCACTCAGATTTTTGTTCTTTTTAAAATGAATTTATTTCCTCACTTGTGAAAGATTTTGTGCTTTTATTTGTTTATTTTTTAAATCAAGCTTATTTCTGACTCAGAGCTTAGAAAAATACTAGATATAAATAAAAAATTTACCGATTGGAAATTCTAAACTATGATGTCAAAAACTGATTATAGTAAGAGTTATCTATAGTTTGATAATTTCTTTATAGTTTAAAAATTTTAAATTACTAATATTTAATAATAAACAGAAGACCATTATAGAAATTAGCTTTTGTAAAAGAAAAAGTATTGAAATACTATGGGAATAAATTAACTGAATAGAATTATATCAGAATGCCTCAGTAGTAAGTCATCCACTATGAGAGTGAAAATTTATTGGGTATGACAAGTAATAGTCATAATACCTAGTAACTCCAAGATTATTTAAGAGATAAGTAAACATACAATATTTCATTAACAAACTTACTTATACCTTTCTTGTAATGATGTTACCAATAGAATTGTATTTGTTTGTAATATGGAGAGCTATATTAAAACAATTTTATTGATATTAATATTTTTTTATGATCACTAATAAATTATAATCAATGTTTTTTCTCCAAATCTTATGAAAGATAATGAAGGAAGTATATATTTTTTATTCTGTGCATTCATTTAAATTCAAACTTTTATTTTGAATTAAAGGAATATATATATTATTAGAGTTAGAGGGGTCAATAAAGTAAATATTTGGTCTATCAAGTTGAATTAATTTGAAGGTGTTGGTGGCTTATGATTCATTTTAAATTCAAAGTTGTAGATGTGTGCACATTATACTTATACATTTTCAATGGGTCTGCTGGTAGTAACCACTCAAAAAAAGTTATTTGCAAATTTAGTGTTTTTAGCTTAATTCATTTAGAAATGAGTAAGTTTTTGACATTTATCTGGTGATAAAGAGAATGAAAATATTACTTTCCTTGGCCATAGAAGGTTTAAATTGGGAACAAATCATTTTTTTTTTTCAATTTAATATCTATTTTTTGATGCACAGTCTATCTTACCAACATTTAGGCACTGAATAATTAGTTGGACCAGATATTCTTAAATCATAGTAAAAATTATGGTTCTGAAGTCAGTATTATTAAGTATTCAACTGTAATAATTATTACTGTACCAATTGTACCAATAATTGGTATTAATTACAATAAATACAAATTACTTTTTTTTTTATCTAGATTTAAAAACATTGAATATTCAATAATCAAAATAAGACCAAATAAAATAAAAATTTACATACTCAACCACCAACCTGTACCTAAAAAATGTATGTAAAAAAAAAATTCTCTAGATTCTTCAACTATCCTATGAAAAATGAAATAATGGTGGTATTTTTTAATTAACTTATCCTGCATATTTTGGTTTAAGTAGCTTAACTTTGTATGGACTTAAAAAATATATAATTAATTATCACTTTGTTTAAATCTTACCCAGAATAAATACTATAAATATACTTAAATTATGTCTTTTGTAAGTTTCTATCCTCAATATCTTAGTGGCTATGTACTCAAATATATATTTACTTGTTTTCAAATTAGGAACGTCTTAAAAATATGTAAATAAATCATAGTTGTTACCTCGTCCAACCCATGTAAGCCAATGTTGGCTTAATTTTGATTTATGCTACTGATAAATCCATTTAACTTATGAGGTCAAATGTCCGGTAAATGATGAAAAGTATGATTCCTTTGGGTTGTGTTTTGATTCCGTGCCATTTCCGGACTTGGTCCCAGCTGTGGGAGAAGTGCACCACCCATGTTCATCATGTTTGAGCTTGAATTCTAGAAAATAAACCAGTTTTAGAATAGTTAATAAAAAAGAATATGATAAATATGAACTATTCGAAAAATTAATCCATATTTTTTCTGTGAAAATATTTTCATTCAAACTAAGTGTTAATGATCTTTTTGATAAAATATTAAAATTTAGATAAATAAATTTATAAAAAATCAGAAACTTTATTTTGAAAAAATAAAG
>NW_027112780.1:332871-335411 GCF_000696795.3 Halyomorpha halys
TTAATATAAATCTGTTTTTTCAATATTGTTGAGTTTTTTTTTTTCTTATTAGGGACCTATATTGTTGTTTTATTTCTTAGTATCTCCTGCTGCATTGTATTTAAATGCAAGACTTAATCAATTTGTTTTTTTATTGACCTGTGATGATAAAATTTCTGATTTATCTGGATGAATTTATCTTAACTAATCAAAGTGCTTATTGCACTGGTGACCTTTTGTACCCCTTGATAATGACTCTTGAAGGGAATTGCTCTTTGCACCCAGAGCCACCGATAGGAAAATCCAAATTCAAAAACTCTGGCTAGAGCCAAAATTACTATTCTTATTTTTGTGGGATGCACAATCCGAAATGAAAAATTAAATAAAACCTAAAACACATCTTTAAGCAGCTGTTTATGATATTCATAGGATTAATTCAATCTTATGGCAAAAATCCTTATATTGTTCTTATGAGTGGTTAGTTAAAGAACGTCTCGAGGTGAATTTAATGAGGTAATTTAAAATTCATAATTTTTTTAAAATAATCTCACTGTATAGTGAGGAGCCCTTTGGAACTAGTAACTAAACATGCGTGAGTGAAAATTTTAGATTAAAACAAGAAATACAAACTGTTATATCCACTATAGAATTACAACAAACTAGCAAAAACGAAAATTAGGGATCGAATCCACGGGTAACTAGTAGTTTTATATTTAATTTTTCCATAGTTTATTTCTCATAATGATGTAATAATTAATAATTTATTAAATGAAATTTACTTATAACTTTTCTAAGCTGAATAAAGTAAAACCACACCATTCACTTGTTCAAATTTTAATTTAAGTTTAAATTTTAGGAGTAAGCTCTTTGTATTGTTCCTATGTAAACTGGATGTCTATTGGAATGCTTTTTGGTTCACATGATTACCTAATTTTTCATCTTGAATTCAGCTGAATAAAGCTCATCCAAACTAAAGGGTACGTCAAAAAAATGATCCTTCAGAAGATAGAGAACCAGAGATGCTTTTATACTCTTTATTTTAGTTAGACGATTTAGTGCAACAAATGTTTAGGGAAAATATCTGCTTTATCTTTATTACCTTCTTTTAAAATACATAATAAAATAGGTACATTTGCTTTTTATTTTTTCTTCGAAGTTTTCCTGAGCTTGAAAGATTTAGGTTGGACATAGTAATTTAGACAGTTCTTTTTTTTTTTTTTTTTTGTTAAAATTTTCTATACAAACACTTTCAGAAACTCTGTTTGAAGTAATTGGTATTTTTCGTTACTACAGGAATTTAAAGATTTCGTTTTACCAGCTTCTAGCTATCTCGTTCTATTTTTGAATTCATTAATTTTTCATTGTGAAAGGTTCTGTACAAACACACGTGAACTCGGAATTTTGTTGATGGCACATTTCGTAGTATCGGCTTATTCAAAAAATGCCTTCCAATTTGCTTTCCTTAGATTTTATTATTCATCTCTGTCAGAGATAGTTACTTTTGTCATCTATATTTAGCTCTTTTAGATTAGACACCTGAGTCTATCTTATTTGATTATCGGGACAGAAATAAAAATATTGCTAACTGCATAGTTTGCTATCAATACAAATAAGGTAATACATGATATAAGAAGGAGTTCATTAGAGGAAATTGAGATAGTTAAGAAATTCTATAAAAATGAAAATATAATAAACATATGAAGTTTCTATGTAATTATGATGTTAAAGTTTATTTACACTTACATTGTATAATGCAGATAAATATAATAAATTTATGAAATAAACTTGTTGTTATCTTGTAGAGTAAAATATTAGAGATCGCTGGGTACAACATTGTATCGTGCTATTCACCTTAATTTTTTTAACAAATTTCATTTTTCAATTTTTTTGTTCAAATTTTAAAGCCTAGAGAGAAGATTTTTTATAAAGTATTTTGTACTGAACTTAAACCTATATTCGATTTATTATATCTTTTACTTACATGAATTCAATTATGATTTTATAAGAATCTCAGGAGAGTACTACCAGAGAGTATCAAGAGATAACTTAAATTGAAATTTTCCCATTTCCCTTTATAACATTTCATCAGCTATCCGATTTAAAAAAAAAAAAAAACTAAATTTTAACAATAGGTCTGATTATAGATCGGTAATCACCACCAGATGTACGGAGTTCACTCAGAATCAACTAAAAAAAAAAAAAAAACTAAATTTTAACAATAGGTCTGATTATAGATCGGTAATCACCACCAGATGTACGGAGTTCACTCAGAATCAACCAGAGTGCGACATCGTAAGCCCCAGTGAAGATCTTGAGTTGATAAATAATATTAAAAAAAAAAAAAAACTGGTTTACCCTCTTTACCCTGGGAGAGATCTAGGCCTCGCTCTGGTAGCATTAGCCTCTCATGGTAGTTCAGAATTGATAACTGATACTGCTTATATGATTATATGATTATATATATATATATAATTACCATGTAGCACCTATACAGAATCGTAGTGACAAAACTACAAAAACCAGTACAGTGCACCATACGCCATGAGATTGGGGAAAATTAA
>NW_027112780.1:335461-346934 GCF_000696795.3 Halyomorpha halys
TATATACCTGCCTAAGCCATAGATCTTCATTTCCCTCTCCCCGCTTCCATTTCCTTCCTTCTTACCTACAATCTTAGTCCTCAGGCTCATCCCTGCAACTAAGATTGTACTCCTGCCTTCTAGTCCGCAGACCTATCACTGTAGCTACAATTGTTTTCCTACTCTCTACTCCGCAGGCTCATTCCTGCTACTAGAGTGTTCTCCCTACAGTTCTAGTCCTCAGGCTCATGCAACGAGAATTATTCTCCAACCCTAGCCTTGGTTCGGGGCCTCATGTCTCCAACCAAAATTATCCTACTATACCTTGGCCGAGTTATCGAGGGCCTCCAGTGAAGTAATCTACAGGCTAGAGTATTACTATCACTAAGCAACTTCGCATACCTATTACAGCATCGAAAAAATAAATATAAATAAAGGACACAAAAATTCCTTACTCTTGATTTCTGATCTCTCTGCTTTTTCAATTTTTCGAATTCTTCCATTTCCGGTTCTGGGATTTTGAAGTGATAATGATCAAAATATCGATGCCTTAAAAGTTCCTCAGCGTTCCACCTCTTGGAAGGTTCTTTATCCAAGCATTTCTAAAACATATATTTTTATGTTTTGGCATAAAGTTTTTCAATGTAAAGGAATGTGTGTGTAAATTATTTAAGTAATCTATATTATGAATAAAGTTTATTTGTCATCTACAATACAGATATTACAATTATTATCATAATAATAGTAATTTCCATGTTCCTATTTTGGGTAAAACGTAATTTGTATCAGCGGAAATTAAATTGAAATTTTTATTATTAATTACAACTACTGATCACACCACTGAGTCGTAATAATGGTCCTAAATTACAATTACTAGTTCAACCAAATTAACTGAAATTACTAATTACGGTCAAATATAATTTCAATTACGTTTTGCCCAATAGCACTGTCCGATAGCAATTGAGCAAGAAATAAAAAACTTTGTGATAGTTAGAGGGTATATGCCAGTAATTTTGTTGTGTGATATGCGTTGTATACATCGGTTCATTGATAATTTGTTCGTTCTTAACATTCATATTGTAACTAATTATGTAACTGGTAACTTTAGTATATAAATAATATAATAAAATATAACTTATATATTTTTTATTTTCTAACCTTTAAAAAATCTATAAGGTTTGCTTCATTTTGGGCTTGTTTAGGTAATTTTGATTCTAAAGGCTCTATAACATCTGGTTGTGGTAATGTAATTCCGGTGAAAAAGTCGTTTGTCCTGAAAATGTGCATATGTCTCGGGATTAAATCTCCTGAAAAAAAAGAATTGAATCACAAATATATATATAATTGAATTAAATTAGAATTTAGAATAAAAAAAAAAATTAATTGTTACATAACTAGTTATAAGTAGTTATATGTCATAAGTAGTTATATTTATTTTTTTACCATGAAAGATATACAATCCAAAGAAATATATTTTTATGCATATATTCCCCTTTCTATGTATGATAAATTTCATAAACAGGTGAGTTAAAGTAAAAATTGACTTTAGTCATATTAACCATTGAAGCGGGCAAACATTTATATGTACATATACACACTTTTTTACGTTTCTCGTCACACTCTACAATCTATTTATTGCGAGTTTAATGAAAATCGATTTTTCGAGAAAAGTACAGTGTAATCTCGGTAATCCGAACTAATTGCTGCAAGGAAGTGTTCGAGTTCGGATTAAAGAAAGTATTAAGGAAAATGGTGTAAATAAATTCAAGAATATGAATGTATAAAACTATTTTCATTTATTTATTTTTGGGAGGGGGGGAATTGAAAGTATGAAATTGAAATTGAAAATTAATTTTATTTAAATAATTTGGTTTTTTCGTCAGGTGCTACGAGTCTTATAATATCGGTCACTAGCCGTTTTTTATTTTTTTTTTTTAGGCAACGCTGTATGACTGATACAGACCATTTTGCCAGATTATTTCAATTGAAAATTTAGATTCGAAATTCTTGACGATCGTGGACATTTTACTGAAAGCTTGAAAAAAGCTCAGTAAAGTAAAAATATTATATTAGATTTACTTATTCTATTTTCATAGAGAAAGCGTCCAAAACAAAATATCCTTTTTCAGTCGTATGTAGTCGTTGGGTGCTGTTTTTCCTGATGCCATCAATGAAATTTATTTAACCAATGTAACAATCAGGCAATCTGCTGATTGTCAATTTTATATTTGACAGGCGCGGATACAAATAAAAGAAGAGAAAAAAGTTATTATGTAATGAAGAAAATTTATTTTTATTTTATTTAAAAAATATTTTACTTGAATTTTCGAGGCGTATTTAAAAAAAAACTCGATTACAGAGAAAAATATATTTCAAGTAGTTAACAGATCTAGAAAAAAGTACCAAAACCACCAATTTTGGCCCAATCATTTGGTTTTGAAAAATCGTTTTCAACTTATAGAAAGTCTCTTTAAAGTAAAAACAAATTATAGCTTATATTTATTTGAATACAATTTTTTTAAAGCAATAATCTCTTTTATACTTTTAGATAATTCTATGTGTTAAACTGTGACATTATTTTCTCTATCCTATTGGCTTACAAAAAATATTAAGTTTTTATTCCTTAATTCTGTCCTTTAGTGTAATAATGTGATCCTTGATAATCCTTAAAAAATAAAAAAAACTATTTTATCAAACTTTCCAAAACGTTGCCTAGTACAGATTTTCTTCCGCATCATATTAGCTCATTATTTATTGTATTATAAAAACATTGTATAATTGTAATATGTGTAATATAACTGCATATATGCTTTTTTTTTTTTTTCATTTTTAAACATTATTTAGTTGAATATTCTTAGGTTTTTTTGCTGTATGAAGAATTTGTATCTTGTTATGCGGTATGGTATAGCTTCCGCGCCTGCCTCATTATAAGCAACACATTAATTGAATCGTTTATTTTTATGTTTTAAGTATATTTAAATTAGGTGTTAAAGGGTCTTTGGCACTCATAGAATAATTTAAAACATTAGCTAATCTCACAGATTTAATAAAATAGTGTTTAAAATTAACCCATTTTATGAAATTTAGGCTGAACAATATAATTTGTCTGTGCCTTATATCACCTACTTACGTTTCCAAAAGCAATTCCAACCATTGATCAGAAAATGGAGAAACCTTGTAGTTCCAGGTTTGAATTGACATCAGCGCTTGTGGGAACGCTTCATTGCAAACAAATAAAAACTTCATGGCATATAGGCTGTTGTGTTCATAGTTTTTGGTTCCATTAAATGAACAGGGAGTAGCAAGATCCAAATTTTAATGTTGCTTATACCATTTGAAAGTTATTTAATCGGATAATCCATAGGTGAAATTACTTTATTAAAATATTGAATTATAAACATGATTATTAGCATGTTTGTGTTTTTATTTTTGTTTGTGTTGGTTATTTGGAACAGATCCAGTATACAGGTGGTATAACAATAAAAACGGGAAACCGGCCTTAGGCACTGATATTTACTTATGTAGTGGCAAATTTGACAATAATATTTTTTTATTCTGTTAGAGGTATTGCATAGATTGTACGATAGCCTTAACATCTTTAATAGCTTAAGGAAAGTCTGTAGGACTACCTCCATAAAAAAATTGAACACTGTTTAAGATAATATCTTTGGAATATGTCCAATTCTGAATAAACTCAAAAACTTTTTTGACAGATGTGCCACTATTTTAACAGTGCAGGAAATATAAATGTTCCATTTGTTTAAATTATTCAATATAATTGTTTGTATTGATTTCCCCTAACTTTTTATATAATAAAGTTTCTGTTTTGTATTTTTTCTCCTCTTTCTCCTCCCCCCCCTCTTCATACCTCCCATTAGTCCGAGAGCTCGTTTAAGAAAATCGATATTATCTGAGCAAATAAAGAAGACCTACTTGCCAAAATATCGGCAAGATCCAAAAATTCATTTTTGTCTTCTGTTCAGTACACGAAAAATGATTCAGTTTTTACTTTGACTGTACAATAGATACAGTCATTAAAAAATAAGTATTTAAGATGCACGCCTCTTGAAGTTTATTTTATTCCAGAAAAACCTAAAATGTTCGCTCATATTTCATTTGGAACTCCATATCCTTAAAACTACCTACAACACTAAAACTAGCTTTTATATGAGTGCTAATAGACATCTGTCTGTACCTCTAGTGATTCCTGGTATATAATTTTTTACAAACCAAAAGTTTTGTCCGAACTAGAAATCAACTTCTTTTAAATTTATTTCGGCTAATGTTATGGAAACAATTACTCCTAGGAAAGTATACGTTTTAATCTATATTACATTAAACTAGCTATAATATGAGAGCTAATAGACATCTATACGTGTTAAATATAAATTAATTCACTAACTACTGGTTTATCATTATTTTGTTATATAATGAAACTTTTTTAAAAATTGTACCTCAGGAACTATTGAGCGTAAACAGCTCCGTTATTTAATCTACTTTAAATAATGTTCTATTACGTTTTCTAGTGATATATATAGTTTTAAAGATACGGAGCACTGAATGAAAAATGAACCAATACTTTATGTTTTTCAGGAATAAACTACTTCAGGTGGCGTGCTTCTTAAATGCATAAATATTTATTTTCCAGTGACATTGGGTGTATCCCTTCCATATTCTAGCTAAAAACTGGATCATTTCCTTAAAGGAAATAACACAAAATTTTTTACTTGACAGAACTCAAAAACGAATTTTGGTGTTTTCGGAACAGCCGCCATTTTTGCAGATAGAATGATCTGACTGGCATACTCTCGTTTTTTTATTGGCTTTATGAATGCAAATAAGATTCAAAAGAGTGTTATGAAAGTTTTCATCTGATAATGTCGATTTTTTTCCCGCCTGGTAGGCAATATTAGGAATCGCTGGAATTTTTTTTTTAATCCTGGTAAATAAATTAAATTTTATCGGGTTTCGAAACTTTTTTGGTCTCAGTCTAAATGTAACAGTGCTCAGTAACGTTAATTGAATTTTCATTTTAATTATAAACCAATTAATGGATAGTACCGAAAAATTTAGTAGACGATATTTGGAGCACTCCCTATCATGACTAAATTTTTAAATAATATTTTTCGATTAGTTAAATATTACAACGCCACATACAAAAAAAAATCCTCATTCATTGTGGAAAAATACTGTCTACTCATTTGAGTAGGATAATACAAGAATGAAGCAATCTTCGTTAAAGAAGAATGTACCAATGAAATTTATACACCCTTCAAATTAGCGAATTTAATTAATTATTAGTTGATAATTTAAGTTATATTCTATTTTGAAGTAGTGAATATATCCTGAATCCCAATGGAGATCAGCTTATACAATATTCAATGAAAATGCGAAAGATTTATTAACTAAGGCTTAATATTTCGATATGAAGAGAATCATAATTGATTTATTTTATTTTTTTGCTTTTAATTTTTTTTTTTTTTATACGCGGAGACGAAACGAGAGCTTCATCAGCCATGGGGAATTCATGGAAGCTCCTCCATATTTTCCGTTTGTTGAGTTAGGATTCGAGGGAAATTATTATTTGAATTTACCTCTAAATATGTACGAATGATTATAGAATTGAGAATTTTATATGAATAAAATTTGAAAAAAAAAAAAGTATCGTTAAGACTTCGAATGAACAAAAATGTTCGAATGTATTCTGGCTACATATCCGGAATATTACGTTTTTTTTTTGTTTATTTTTTCCAGCAATGCTTTCAGGAAATTAGCAGCATTATCTAACGTCTATTTGTTACTAATATTTGTCATTTTAGTGCTTATTGTTTTTTATTTTGCATTTTTTAAAATGTAAAATGCGTATGCTGAGATATATATTTATATTTATTTTTTATGCAAATCTGATTTTAGTTGCTATTACTAATATTGTTCATTCCACTCTCTTCTATCTTAACATAAAAGGTACAATGTTTATAATAAATGTAAAATAAGTCATTATCAATTATTTAAATTTTCCTTTACCATACATTTATTGCAATCGTTTGTTAGTTTCTTCTGCAATGACATATTGTCAGCAATAAGTAACTGGAATAACATTTCGTGGAATTCATTATTTATTTTTTTTGTAATTGTAATTTTATCTCGGCAATGTCAAATCACAGCGTTTAATTAATTAAGCGTTAATCGTAATTCAAATTACTTTTTTCCCAATACTGCACCATGTGATACTTACATTGTTCTGCTCCAACAGAGTTAAACTCCATTAATCACCTTCGTTTTTATTTAAATATATTAACAGAAATTATTTAAACTTAAATTTTATATATATACTGTTTACATAACGCCACGTCTTTATACAACTTAGAATTACACACATAATTGTTCCTTACATTTAAAAGCTTAATATTATCATAATTTACTATTTTATTCAATATATTTATAAAATATTCATTCTAAGTTTTTTAAAAAAGGATATTTATACTTATAATTAAAAATACTTATAGAATATTAATTATTAAAAATTAATAGCATACCTAAGGTTTTCCGTATCAAATAGAGCTGGTCAACATCCGATTTGCCTGGCCAAAGTGCTTCTCCTTTGACCAATTCTGCAAGTACACAACCTGAAAGACATATAGTTTTTTAAATATAGATGCCAAACAATGTGAAAGAGGAGATAAGCATAGATGGAGGAACGTATTGGTAAGATGAAAAATATATTCCTCTTATAAGGGGTAAGGTAAGTGGAATATAACCAATTGATTAAATCCAGGTACTTACAAATCTTAAAGCTAATATACACAATGGAAACGTATTTAAACAAGAGTTTCAAGAGAATAAGTATGTAATACTTGACAACTGAACAAGAAAAGTATACGGTGTTTGATGATGATAGGCAGTGTTTAAAGACCATAAAGTTTTGAGAAGAAATACATTTTTTTGAGAATGATTAATCGGATTAAATGATATTTATTATTTCGACATTTAATATTTCGTTTGTTGCACCACTAAAGAAATAAATAGTCGACATAAAGCTGTACATACCATCTGCTTCATCTGTGAAGAATTTGTCCCCTGTCAGTGTTGCTCCATTCAAAACCGAAATCATTCCAATAACAAATGTTTGAACACCTAAAGAAGATGGGCATTGTTAAATGTTGGGAGAGGTGATGGGCAGAAAGATGTGGCTAGCCTCCTCAAGATGTCGCCAGGATCTCCCATAGAGGGAGGTCAGGTCCAGATATATATAGGGGGTAGGAGGGGATGAAGGGGGGGAGGAGGGTAAAGGGAGGTTGGGCTGAGGCTGCATCTATCGATTCCATTTAAATTCTGGCACATGCGCATTTAAACCAGACAGAAACAACATGTGCAAGAATAATGATTTTTGTTTTCAATGTTACCATGGAGATATCAAGGACTTTATTGTACGTAAATAGATCTCAATTCAGAGTTATATATAATACACCTACATGTCGGGCAGTTAAGACGGTAGAGAGTTAAGGTAATAAATTGACTATTTTGAAAGATCATACTGTCATGAACAAAAAAAAAGTTTAAATTATAATTTTTATCGAATAATTTATTCTTTTAGAAAAATTTCATCGTAAAATTGAGAAAGTTGAGAACTCAGAATTGGGCAACTTTGTTCATCAGTAATGTAAACTAACTTGTATTAACAGAAATATTCCAACAATAGTACTAAGGAAGGCCGAAGGTTCGTTACCGAAATCAGTGATAATAGATGCCTATATACGATAAAAATAAGATAAATTAAGAGAAGGTGATAGGTAGAGATAAATAGAAAAAGGAAATATCAAAATTAAGATCTCCTACTTTTTTTTACAAGTACTTGATTCCATTTATTTTCGATAAAATTTATATAATTTTAAAGGTTGAACATTTGTCTACACAATCACCATCGTTGATGCATTTTTGAAAACGGTATGATAGTTTTGATATACCAATGTGATATCAATTCTTGGCCTTGTCCCAAAGAAAGCGTGGAACCTCATTTTCACCAGTTCCGCCGAGCGAGTCACCTTCATGCCAAACGTCCTGACTGAGGAGGGGGGGGGGAGTATGGAACAATGTGGTCCGCGCAGGCACAATGTCAACCAACATTTTTTTTTTGTTTCTAACCAGCTATTTTTTCAATTTAAAAACTGTATAACTCAGGACTTTACCCTATGATTTAATTTTTTTTTAAATTTTCCCGGACTTTCCTGACAACATCCCTAAAGTCCGGACTTGGCACGACGTGGTGAAAAACTAGTTCAGTGCTTTCTCAGGAATATGCCGGGGACTGGTATGGCACGGGTCAAAAAAACCTGCCACAGCGTTTTTGAAAAAGGAAATCGTACAAAAATATGTGGTTCAAACTTTATAATTAAGTTAATATTATAGAAAGCAAACGTAATTCCGTATTTCTAAAAAATAGGAGGCCTTTCGGGATTACCTTCTATTCCCTCCTCTTCGAAAACACAAATAGCTATTACACCTACAAGGTCCACTTCTTTTGCTTCTCCCTATAGTAGTGCCTAATCAACGTAGGAAAGCGTTCAGCCACAAACTCCAACATTCTCTATTAGCAACTAGGTTCCTGGCCTGACGAAGATCCTTCTTTCTTGCTCTGAAAAGCCTGTCGACATACTCCTGGTAGGCCTTCTGTCATCTACTATGTACTCCATCGTCTTTAGGGGATCCCTATGTTCCTCCATTCTAATGATGTGGCCGAATCATTTCAACTGCCGTGACTGTAGAACCTCCTTCACTGAGGCAATTCTCAGTTCCTGGCGTATCCTCTTATTTCGGACAAGATCTCTCCTCTTCTTCTTCACAGAAACTTAATTTCTGCAGCAGTGACTCTACTCCCCTGCAGCTCCGTCCATATCCAGCTTTCAGCTCCAGACAAGAGTATCGGCAAGTATACAGACTTGTAGATATGGATCTTGACATTCCTACTTACCACTCGCTTCCCTATAACAGTATTACAAATATGGTAATAGACTGCATAAGACAAGGTGCCCAACAAATTAAAAGTAGTTCATTCTCCAAGCTAGGTACCGGCCAACTCGATGCCATTTTGTACCCTTTTGTGGTGTTTTCACTTCAATTACACTCTCCAGGTCCATTTCCTTCTGGAACTTTCTTCTTTGCGCTTCTGTAAGTTTTTTCTTTAGTCATCTTTCTTTGACCCAAATATAATATAATATTTTATTTTCAAGAGCTTTAGGGCAATGTCTTCCTTTAGTGAATGTCTCCACTTTTAAAAAATAGCTTTAGTCATAATTGTCACGTAAACCATATTTTTTTTTTAGGTTTCTGGACAATAGGTGCTGGTTGAACTATTTAAATAAAAGAGACACGTACGTTACTATTTCATTACAACTTTTGAATAAAAACATTCCACCAACTTTCCTGTTTAAAAGTTTAAGGCCACCAGTTCTGTAATGTGAAGACAGAAAATGTTGAATAAAATAGTACATCGATATCAGTCATTAACTACGAAGTAATAAAAAACTTTAGGAATGGAAAATATTAACAATGAGTTAAAATACGACATTATATTTTGGCATGTTAAGGACTTGGGTTAATTTTTAATTGAATAAATTAAAAATTTTGGGGTCATTAGAATCCACCTCACCATGTCAAATGTTTTATTTTTTTTTTGCTTATAAAGTTGTATATATTTTTGTTAATAAAAAAAGTTTTTGAGAAAACTATTTTTTTTTTATTTGTTCCAAAATGTATAGTATTTTCTCAAACAATTAATGTGGTCTTAAAGTTTTGACCAGAGTGAATAAGCAAAAGATTAGTAACAAGAAAATAATATTTTTTTAATTAACATAGAAATTCGAATACAATAACATTTCAAAATCTGTTTTTGTTTTTTTTATTTTTATCCTTCCTTAAATGTTTACTCCTTCCTTACTTTAAATGTTGGATCCCACTCGAAATATTCCCTAAACATTTAAAGTTGAGTTGAACAAGCATTGTTATATGGAAGGTCAAAAGGAAAAACCTATTTACATTTCAAAATAAAAAATACTTTAAAACTTTCCTAAGGAAGTGGCAGAAGGGGCAGTGAGGTAATGTAGTCTCACTGAACTTAATACTGTACAACTAGGTTATGAAATTGCAATATGAAATAATTGTCACGGAGTTATGAAACTGAAATTTATTTATGCTACCTCTATTACTTTTCATTAAAAGGCAATAAATGATACCGAAGTATCATGTTTTTTGGGGGGCTTGAACCTCAAAGTGTCGACTGGAGTGAAGTCCACTTGCAGTGCGTCTGCCCCATGTATATCGCAACCCTTAAAACATTGAGGTAGCATACCAAGGTACAGTTTACCGGAGGATGTTTGCTTTGATTCAACAAGCTTAGACAGTCCATGAGCATTTTTTATTCAATTTTTTGTTTAATGGTCCTTCAATTTTCTTCATTCTGGTATATTGACTCAAGAAGATTTTATGAATTTCGATGCTAAGTCATATCAAAATGTTTACAACTAATATGTTCAGACATGAGGCTAAGATGAAATAAATAACATTTACCCTCTCGACTCTTGGTTATGAGAAATGTGTTCACAGATATGCAAACTGTAGATATCAGATAGCGAGACGTGTACAAGCTAATAACAAACTGCTATATATGAAATATAATAGGGGTATTCATGATCTTTGGTTTAACATGTTAAAGCGTGTTAAATGGAAAAACTCATGTTAAATCGAAAAAAACCGTGGTAAAACGAAATAACATTTAACATGGTGAAACATTTAACATTTAACACAACATCATGAATACCCCTAATAATGCTGTATTTTTACACTTCGCTACATTTTCACACGACACATGTCTAAAACTCGTAAAAGTGACAAATCATCAAAGAATACAAATCGCTAAGAAATTATAAAATTATATACATAAAAAATATAACCAATTAGAACCAAAAAATTAAATCGGTACCGTTCCAGCCCATGAAGGGTCGGGGGTGCAGTACTTTGTTAGGAAGTACTGTTATTATACCAACGGTTGTGGGAGGAGGTGATTTTCGTTTCGGAATACAAGATCCTTTGTGTGTTATCACCTTTTTTTTTTTGGTAGGCATATTAGTTCCTTCCTAAAATAACGTTTCCACTTTATAAAAATTTGAAAATTAATATATATATGTATATCCGTTCTCATCTCTCCGACAGATTATTTAAAGTAAATTACAACGGCGCTTATTCATCCCTATTCCGTCAGTCTACTGGTGTACCTCAGGGTAGTATCCTTGGTCCTATCCTTTATACAGTTTTCACAGCTGACATCCCAACCCATCCTAACACTATCCTCACCACGTATGCCGATGTCACATGTCTATTATCGGTGAACAATGATTCTTACATTGTATCCGAAACCCTCCAATCCCACATCACCACCCTTGAAGAATGGTGCCAAAACTGGAGGATTAAAATAAATTCCAATAAATCCCACCAAATCACA
>NW_027112780.1:348594-358914 GCF_000696795.3 Halyomorpha halys
TACATCTGTTATATACCCTCGATCAGCTGATCTCCTCAGTCAGCTGACATCGAAATAACAGCTGACTCATACCGTAACTTATATATATATAGTTGACCCTAAAAATTTAAATATATATATTATTTTTTTTACCGCAACTCTGACCATCTTTTTATATTGAAAATTAATACTTTCAACATCTCATCTGTACGACGCAATATTCTTTCATCACAGATTGTAACACATTCTATAAATTTTTTTAAGCGCCTATCTTACATGATCCATTACATTATTAGTTTCTTTCTAAGATAGCTGTTGCTCTTTGAGGAAAATTTATAATTATTACTTACAATCCCTCATCCGCACTACGAAGTATTCTTTCACCACAAATTGTAACACATTCCATAAATTTTTCTTAGCGTCCATCTAATATGTGACCCCCCTTTTTGGGGAGTGTATTAGTTCCTCTTTAAAATAACTGTTATTTCATAAAAAATTTGAATTATTACTTACAATTAATACTTAAGTACGAAGCAGTATTCTTTTACTTCATTTGATAGCAATCTTTATGGTCAATTCAAAAAGATACCATTTCATATTAAAATATTGGAAAACATATTACTTTCCTAACTTAAAAAGATTATGTCGTTTCCTAAGGCCTTACTCTAGTTTTGTAAACGTAAGCACACAATAGAGATGGGCTGATTTTTTTATTTTTAGTAGTTTTTAATAGCTACTTATGTAGAATAATAACAGCTATGAAAATTCAATGATACATAATATAGGGTGTGAGTTCTATATAATTAAAAATTAAAGATCTCAAAGAAAATAATTTATTTATTAACAATAAAACTCACCTTTTCTTGACATTGTATTATTATAGTACATATAGTACAATAACATTGCTCCCTTCTTTCCACGTTTAATTTTATTAGGGTTGAGAGAGAAACGCTTTATTTTCATAAGCATTGCTGCCCAAATATATTATGTTGATACATAACACTACATATTGATCAATCTATAATTAGGTACAATAAACCTGCATCTTTACAGCTCAATAAGGATCGGAGGTTCAATAATTTATAAGGAGGTACGCTTTCTTAAACAACGGTTGTGCAAAAAGGTGATTCGTTCATGATCACATCCGACCGCCACTTTTCCCCCTATTAAGGAGTTTTTAGAGGCTGGTTGTGCGCCAGGAAATCTTCGCACTGGATTAACTCACAGCTAAAGTAACAGAATAAATAATTATCTACCACTGCCGGATTCGAACTATGAGAGATAGTAACACAATGCCTTACTCACTATGTTAATTTTTGGTCTTATTTTCCATTACACCTAAATATCACAAAACAGTATATCATAACTAAACTACAACATCTATAACCAGCTATTACATCTTTGTTTTATTATTTTTTGTTTTCCTGAATCTGTTCTAATTTATCTTTCACTTCATATTTCTCTTTTCTAGTCTATCACAAATGTTAATATTTTTTTCGCGCACACTTAAAAAGAAATGTAATGAATAAATAAAAACCTAATAAACAAAGATATTAATAAGTTAAAACCAAATAATATATTTAAATTAAAACCATAAAATGTTAAATTATATAAAGGACGTTTTCCACAAAATAAGCATACAAAAAATGTCAATTTATTTTGTCATTGGACGTATTCCAAAGATACTACAGTAAGCTAGGATCATATTCTTTACTGGGGTCCTTCTACATACTCTCCCCAAGCTACTAGCTACTAGGGTTGTCACAAAGGAATTACAGCCTACCATACAATAAGGGTATTCATAATCTTTAGTTTAACATGTTAAAGTGTGTTAAATGGAAAAACTCATGCTAAATGGAGAAATATTTCCTTTTACCATGTTAAAACGATATAACATATAACATGGTTGAGAGTCTGTTACTAGGTCTGTTAAATAGAGAATGACGTCACGTACCAGACCAGCTGGGCTCGTCACCGTTTTGTTTGTTGTCGTGTTAGGTTACCTGCTCGTAGTTTGTATTTTGATTGTGTTAGTATTGTTTTGGGTGTTTTTATATCTAATAAAGCAATGGATGACAATAATAATAATGTAATGACATTTGTCAATTAGCTTATCTTGATTATCTATCTCATAAGTTATAAGATCAACAGGACACTCAGTAGCTAAACGTTTACACAACTTCCACTTTTCACCCAATTTAGGCATGATGTAATAAATTGCTTTAATCAACTTAGAAGTAAATAATAACATGAAGTTTTAGAAAGAAAGGTTATAAAACAAATTGCTCAAAAACTCTGCTAGGAGCTCATATGCATTTAACATGACTTTAAATAGGGCTGTTCACAATCCTAGACTTACAAAATTTAGCATGGTAAAACATTTTACATTTATCACAGCATCATGAATACCCCTAATATAAGTAATAAATTAAATACAAAATAGAAAAAACTTTTTGTTATCAGATGTGCCACTAATTAAGCAATATAGTGATGTAAATTGAATAACCCAATACTATTGGTCTGTAAACTTTACTTGAAATAGAAAATGAAAAATCTTTATGAAACAAAATTTATTGCGTCACATTACCAATTGCCCAGATATCGACTGGAGGTCCGTAGAGAGTGTCCCCCACCAGCAACTCCGGCGCACGGTACCATCTTGTTGCGACATAGTCGGTGTAGTTCTCCCCAGGACCTGCAAAAAAGTGAAATGTAAAATATACATCATTGTCATAGAGGCGCGAAGATGGGAAACTTTATGCCTGGATAGATTTTAATTCCATTCCTACATTAATAAAAAACTTTTTGTTTCCTTCTATGGCATGTCAACCTCTTGCCAGGAAAATATTATGGAAAGACTCCGAAGACCAGGTGGAGTGCAGTAGCTGAGTGTATACGGCTATGAATTTCTAATTCTGTGTTAAATTTTGTCCTTAACAGATATTTAATACTTGTTAGATCAGTCGTGGATCTAGAACATGGATTTGGGAAGCTCTATTGGCGCCCAACCACCCTCTATAACATATACCAAAGGCTTGGGGCAGGTGAATTAGTAGCTATGTGTGCTGACCCCCATCACCTTGTATAATATTAGTCAAGAAACCATAATTCCTATTCAAGCAGGTAATGAACTTAATGCCTTTCACAGGTTGTATTTTTATCAGATCTTAGGGGTACGAAAATGTTCGTTCGTAGAACGATTTAATATATCTAAAGGAAATTTCATAGAAAATTATAGGTCTATAATTAGTCCACTGCTTGTTTTATGTCATAAGAGGAAAAATGGTATTCGAACCTGAGTCTACGTGGGAGGTGTTGCACAGACTCAGTAGAACGTGGACAATTTTCCTTATTGGGTCAATAAAGTTAGCCGTTGGGAACAGTAATGAAATTTGTAAACCAATTCAACCTGCTACTGGTTCAGATTTTTACCCATGAACTTCGAAAGAATTTGCAAGAAGGAGAACAAAATCCTTATTTTAATTCGGATAATCTAGTGCTAATAAAAAATTCAAACTCAACATCCCTAGCAGCGGAAGAAAAAAATTAAATTTATATCAATGAGAACTTGTTAGACTTAACTCTATTAGGGTAAGACTGAACCATTCCAAACACCTAGCTAATCTATAAACATTAAGTTGTAAAATCTAAGGTAAAAAGAGAAATGTAATTGTCATGAATGCTAGAAGACAAAATGGAAGGAGGACCAAGTCCTAGGCGGAGATAATATGTTATATTTGTATTTCTATTATCTCCATTAAACATTCACCTTCTCATACTCCTTACCATTCCAGCTTTTTTCGAAGGGAGCAACATCATTAAGGTTGGTTGCATCTGTTGAGAATTCCAGAGTTAACTCACGGCTGATATAACTGAAAATAAATTTTCTGCCACAGCTGTACTAGTTCCCAAGGGTTACAAGTACAGTCTCTTTCCCAGGGAGCCACCTCACTCCTTAATAGGTACCATGTATATGTATAATATTGAGGATTAATTTACTTAACATAAAAATAAGGACACCTGTGGTGTATACGTCAACTGTATACCAATAAATGTTGAAAAATGATTCCAGAATAGTAAAATATAACTTTATTTATTGCTTATGTTTCTCATTCGATATGATTGATTCTCTTCTCCATTTAGAGAATTTCTTACCAATAATTAATTAGGTTTTCAACAGTTTATCAAACTGACATGTCATATTTTTAACCATATGTTTATATTTCTTCTTAATGCTTTATTTTTTTCCCAACATAGATACATCCTTGGTGCTCAGTCCAGTACAAGGTATTCCGATGAAATTTTGCCCATTCCTCTCTGTTTAGTTCCATGGTCCACCTGCTCATTGCGCCTTTATCTTGCCTATATAGCAGAAGATCGATCTTCTAATCCTCCAGGAAGAGAGAGGATCACGTCCTCAAGTTCTCCAGCTTAGGATAGGAAAGACCGGGAAATCCTACTGGTTACCAACCTGTACCTACCAGAGTTAAATGGTTAATATTAATCCTGTTGGTCCGTCACGAATTAAAAGTCAACTTGAATTCGAACCGGCACCGCTTTTGATACGCAAATGCCAAGTTTTGTGGCATTGAACATTCGGCCAGCCACGGCATCTTAAACCTCCACTTTTCCATAGATATGTGTTAGCCAACCTAATCGGAATATGATCTCGTTTTTGTATGTTATGTTTAGATTCACAAAATTCATCGCAGGTGTGTTGTAACATAAACATGTGCGTTGTAACATGGAAGGAAGGATGGGTGAAGCGATCAAAATGCAATAAGCAATAGCAAAGGGAGAGCCAAAAATAGGTGACGTTATATATCAACAGTCCTAATAATAATTAGGTTTTAAGAGTCGTTAGACAAGGAATAGTGAATTTCATAAATTATGTTTGCTATTGCAGAAATGGTACTCAAACCCAACCCATACCTAACCTGAACACAAAACTACATGAAAAGCTCTGCGTACGCACAGAAGGAAAAATCTGATTTCATTTAATGAAGCAATCAATAATTTTACGGTATTACTTTCCTTACAGAATGCAAAATTGGCTTTAAATCTTTTCAATGCATTCTTGAAGGTTTTGGAAGATGTAAATAAAATGTTAAATAGTAACGAAACATGTTGTTGAATCATCCTATTTTCTATAAAACCGTTTCTATCCACAAGATTCATGCAATTTTAATAAAATATTAATTATAATATTTATTAATATACACTATTCCTCAAGATAGTTAGGAAATCTCGACAAATTATGATACATTTCACCTTGTCAACCAATAGCCGACATTGTCATAGTTTTTAATCATTTTGAAAGCCAAGATAAATAAATTCAAGGATTCAAATTTAAGTCAACAAGCTCTGTTCATGTTGCTGTATTTTCTTTTCACATTACTCAACAGTTCCAGGAATCCATCATTCGTGATGACATTGATATAATTTATGTATTCAGATCATATTTTTGCAAATGTCATTGATATAATTATGTATTCAGATCATATTTTTGCAAATGTCATTGATATAATTTGACCCCCAACTTGTGATCCTAAACATCATGGAGAATTTCGAATCAGTATGAATGAGGAGGCATGATAGCATTAGTTGAGCAAGCGGTATCTCTTTCAAAACTGTGAGCAAAAACTTTATCAGCATTGTAGAAATGCAAAAGGTAAGTATTCCTTTGCAACATTAGACATACATATTACTAAATAGAAAATTACTCATACAAATTTCTAAATCAATTCTCTCTGTTCAGTTCCCTCTGAGAGACATCCGAATTCTTTATTCTTCCCAATGTCAAGAAATTACATACCTATGGAACTGATTAATGAGAGAATACTCGTCTACTCATCTCAACTAAGAATCAATACTGCGACAGCATCGAATGAAAAGTTATTGAGACTTCTGATTTCAGTATTAATACTCGACATCTCATTATGTATATACAGGATATCCCGTGTCCATGTTCTCTCCCACTCACATCTATGATTTTCGGAACTTTCGTATGATTTTTTCTGGGCCACAACTGAACTCAAAACCCTTGGGTTCAGTGTTCGGTAAAGAAGCATTATTTCATAACCAACGGTTAAACCAGGGAGTATATGGTCATTATGCAGGCTCAACCGCCTGCATCATCCCCTATCCCATACATTTGTATGCATGGATTAATCCTCCCAAAAATATCCTAGAGTAAATCCACGGTTAATAAAGTAAATGCAATTATCTGCCATCGTCGGACTCTAATCCGGGCCTGGTAGTTTGTGCAGCCATGCTCGTTAAGCTACTCCATTTCCAATTTTTGTTCTTTTTCTTTTTTTATATATTCCATTAAATATAGTTAATCCTATTTGGTACAGGTATTCCAAGCTCCCAACGCCTAAGACCTACTCCACGCTATCCCTTCCTATTATCATTCACAGTATTAGCTATAGTAGTTTTTTTTAGTAATGAGACAAGGCCATATTACATTTTTTTAAATATTTATTTTGCCCAACCAACGTGCTTAACAAATTTCTGCTATGTATATAGAACGTTGGTTAAACTAAATTTTTAAGATTAGTGTAAGGCCAATACAAAGTGAAAAAAAAAATTAATGTCTTCAAAGCGCGACAGCAATAAGTATTATTTTGGGGTTAATTATTGATTACGTTTTAAGAGAAATTTCAAAACAATATATTTTCTATAAAAGTAATCTTAAAATTTAAATCGTTCGATGTTGTTTTAAAATTATTATCTCCATTGAATTTACATACTCATTAGTCGGGCGAATCCAAAATCGCACAACTTGACAACCCCGTTGGCAGTCAGTAGAATATTTTCAGGTTTGATGTCCCTGTGGATACAGTTGTGCTGGTGGCAATACAGTATGCCGTGAAGAGTTTGCCAAATGATCTGTTTCACCAGACTCTGAGGACATCCTTGCGGGTGTCGCTCCAATTCTCCGAGGACGGTTCTTTCACAGTACTCGAAGACAAGGTGGAGCCTCCTTTTCCGCCGAAAAACTTCGACCAGGTTGACGAGGTTCGGGTGCTTCAGGCTCTAAAAGTTCGAAAGTGATCAATACACATTCACAACATACCAATAATACTTTTGTGTTGTTAGCAATTATAAAGAACAGATAAATAAAAAATATTAAAGAATTTTATTAATAAATAAAGAAGAAAAAACAAATAAATAGAAGAATATTATACTTAAAAATAAATTTTAATATTGTGACAGGGGTGATGATGAAAATGGCTAATCAGAAAGGCTAAACCGTTACGGAAGTGGGGAATTTTTATTTTTATGTATACATAAAAAATGTGTGCTAAATATTGTTCAAAAATTGTTTTCTTTAATCTTTTTGATTAATATTTATATATAGTTTAAAGGACTTTGAGGATCGATCAATAATAAAACTACTATATTATGGTGACGTTTCGAGATCATACTCATGATTATGTTTTCATAGTCATTCCCTACAGTGAAAAATCTAATGCGATACGCCCACCACACAAAGTTCACTTACCACCCTACATACGATCCAAAGTGTTTTGTATATTGTAGTACTGTTCAAGCTATTTTTGTGATTTTCGAATATAAAAATTATTTTTAAATTGTGAAAAAGTAATTTTTATTTTTTTATTTTTATGTTGATGTATTGAGAGTACCGAATATAACTTTTGTATCTGAAAAGATTACTACAGTTTAACAAAGTTGTAATGCAATCAGGAATGTTTGAGTAGTCTCGATTTTCCCCGTTAGAATTGAATGCCTATATTTTTCCTTTTTTCTAAAAATTCTTCGAATATTTTGTATTTATTCATTGTTTATTATTACTAATAATTATAACTAGTTATTTGTTCTAATAAACAAAATTAAAGGTATTTCGAGGGATGATATTTTTAAAAAATCGTCATTTAAGTCCTGTCAGACTACTTCAGCAAGACCTAACCATTCTACCATTAAAGACCATTTCATTTTACATCTGCGAGTTTAATCAAAATCGTTGGAGTCGTTTTGGAGAAAATCGAATACATATAAAACATCGATTCTATTAGGAGGCGCTTCTAGTCGGTCGATTTTAGTGAAAAACTTTCATGTCACATCCCAGACTATACACCCACCTTAAATGTGTAATTTCAGTTTCGTAAAACTTTCTTTTTTCAGCTAGACTGTTTACAAGCAGACACACAAACCATTTTGCGAGACTATGTTTTTTGGACTCAGGGGACATCAAAACATATATTTCTGTGCAAATCTGGGATTTTTTCACGACCGCAACATTTCCCCTTACTATATATTCCATATATAAGTAAGTGAAAGTAAAAAACAGTTTTTTTGTTTAAGAATAATTTTCTTAACTAATTATTAAACACTAGACTGTACCGAAAAGAAAACCAGATTAATACATACAAACATTACTTTTTGTAACTTTCGTATTCAACACGTTTTTTTTTTATAAATATTACAATCTTCCATAAATTTGGGCAACAAGTAATAGTGATAAATGATCAAACTCAAATGCGAAAATTAAAAAAAAATATTTATATATAAATAAATAAAATCTCTATATGTATATAAGCAGAAAGATCAATAAAATGAACATTGTCAAACTATGTACATGAAGAAATAAGGTTAAAAAAACATAAGTAAAATTATGAACAAATATAACAATGGTATAAAAGCACTAATCACATTAATACTATTATGTACTAGTAACTGTAATACCTACATGACTAACTATACTTCTTAAATTATTGTTGGAAAACTTTCGTGCATAATATTCGCGAGTTATTCAGTTTTAAATTTTGGTTTGCTATTGACTAAAAACGTACAATTCGCTTTTAGCACCTTTAAAAATTTTAATTTTCTAGCCACAATCAATACGATAAATAATTAAAATCGAAGACCGGAGGACAGTTAATGTTCATTAAAAAAATACTTTCATCTATACATGTGAAAAATGGCACATCTGAAAAATAAAAAAATTCTGATTTTATTTAGAATTTGATGTATACCAAAAATAGTATAGTACCATACACTGTGGTTACTTTCTGACCTGAGGTCGTCCTACAGACTTTCCTAAAGTTATTTCAGTTACAAATTAAGTCCAGTGCTAAGGTATAATGTATGGAATAACCTCAAACACAAAATTAAAAGAAAAAACATTTTTATCAGATGTGCTACAATTCAAGCAATGCTGAGATATTTAATTTTGTTTAGCCTAGCTTTGCATAAAGTTGAATATGTTTAATACCTTGAGAAGCCTGATTTCTCGAAGGGCTATCTTTCTGATGAGGGGATCATCTTCCGACTCGACGAACTTCTTGATGGCAACCAATTGCCCAGACTCCCGATTTTTGCACTTAAATACAACTCCGTAGCTTCCTTCTCCGAGTTTTCCCAGCTTTTCATAACGTTCCATGAGCCTTGAAGAGGCTCTCGACCTGAAGGAAAAAAATAATGTTAATACAATATTCTTACAAATCAATTGAGGTCTTGTGTTTTAATAGTGAACTTTAACCCTTAAGGTAATAGTACAAGAGCCGGCGTGAAAAAAGGCAGTTATTTCATCCCAATTTTTTATTACTTTAATGAAAACTATGTATAAATACTAGTCAAAATTGATGAGCCTGGCATGTATAGGCAGTGGGAATAAAAAAAGATGACTGTTTCAAAACATTAAGACACAAATAATTATATATAAGCAGCTCCGTATCTTAAATTTTATATCCACTGTGCTATTAAGAAGAAAACATAAGATGGTTGGGACATGTAGAAAGGATGGAGCCCTGGAGGCTACCTGAAAGGATGCAAAATTGTGCATTAGGAGGAAAAAGAAAAAGGGGCAGACCCAGGCGTCGGTGGCTGGATGATTAGGAAGATGATTTGAGAGGGATTGAAATTGGAGACCGCGAGGCATGGGAAATAGTGGTGGCAAAGGCCCAGGTCCTACAAGGACTGTAGCGCCCAACAGTGAGTGCGTGAGTGAGTGAGTGAGTGAGTGAGTGAGTGCGTGAGTGAGTATCTTAAATATTACCGAAAACACTATACAACGTAATAGAACATGATTTAAAGTAGAGTAAATTTGCTAAAATATGAGCTCTAATAAACAAATTTACGTTTAACAGTTTGCGAGATATTGCATTTTTAATTCCAACATTTTATAAAAAATGTACTGAAAAATCAGTAGTGAATTTATTTTGAGAACCTATATCTCAAAAACTATTCGATGAACAGATGTCTATTAGCACTCAAATTAAAGATAGTTTAATGCACTATAAAGTAGGTTATAATTTTCATCTTCGTGGGAGTAGTGGTTTCCATGAGATTCGACAAAATAAATTCACAATATGT
>NW_027112780.1:360833-363780 GCF_000696795.3 Halyomorpha halys
AGGGCTAAAAGATACAAAAAAAAACTAAGAACATTACAACAATAAGATACTTAACTTATTGTATCTTATTGTTGTAATGTTCTTAGTTTTTTTTTGCTATCTTTTAGCCCTGCAAAGTGGGGTGAAACGTCGGACATTAAATAGTTATAAACTATTTGTTCTTTTTTTACCACAACCTTGACCATCTTCTTATATTTGATTTCTAGTAGTTCAGACAAATATTTGATTTATGAAAAAATATATCTCAGGAACCATAATAGATACAGATGTCTTTAAGCACTCAAATTAAAGCTAGTTAAATGTATTATACAGTAGTTTATGATGTTTATCTTCGTAGGAGTAGCAGTTTTTATGATATTTTTAAAAATTGTATTTACTAACTAATTAATCTTTTTTGAGTTTATTGTGGAAAATATCATAAAACCTACTAATCCTACGAAGATAAACGAGATACTTCATAGCAATAGGAGTAACCGTTGCATAAACCTCCATGGTTTCAAATGATTGACAGAATTAACATTTATTTTCGTGGCAGTAAAGCAACTTTCAGTATCTATTGCTTAAATGATGCTACTGTCACTTAAAGCTATTTTAGTTCATCGAAATGTTAATATTTCAATTTTTCTGCCATCTTTAACTAGGTGATGTGTTTTATTCTAATTAAAATTGTTTAAAAGTAATTTATTATTTTATCATAACATGTTTTAAAAATATTATGGAAAAATTGTATACAAATTTGCATTTTATGATTTGACAGATAAAAATTAACAGATAATTGAAATTAAATAAAAATTAATTTGTAATTGAAAAATTATATTTATGTTCAGTCTCTTCTACAAATCGGTTTTTGAATTAAATATATATATTTTTAAAATATGTTTAGCTAGTCTCAAACTAAACTCAATTTTCTCTACTCAGATTTTTATTATTTAAATGTTGATTTTTTAAAAAATGATATCATGATTTTTATATTTTAGACTTTTTTTTGTACCCACTAATACAGCCCTAGAATATTTTTAACAAACAATTTTATTACAGAATGTGTTATTAATCAGTGAGTTATCACCTACACTCAGGCAGTTATAACATTAAAACCTAACACACATAGTTTAATTTATTTATTTAGGGATAGTTGAGAAAGATACTTGCTTTAATAGACGTCATAATGCTTTGTAGTGGTAGGAGTAAGTAGTTGTATAGAGATATAGTTTCCTCCAACTTTATAATACAATTCTTTATATTTCTTCTTCGTGAACTTAATGACTGTCCGTTGGTACATTACTTAACCATTTAAGAAACTGTAGTGAACAATAAGAAAAAGAGCTGCCTTAGCAGGATAAGGCAGTCAAGATTAATTAGATCGAAGGTTGATAAATTAAAAACCACCAAAACTAATAAAAATGTAAACCTTCAGCAAGAAGGGTTCAGCAAAGAAAATATTTCATTGTAATTGAAAATAAGAAAACATAGGCGTTTAAGCCATTCGCGTTTAATTCAGCTTCTTTTTTGTGTTATTTTATTGTGTAATATTGCATTCTGTGTTATATTTATGGGCAAAGGTAATAGGGATCATAGAGGAGCACGTTCACACCACATTTAAAAATATATAAATAAATTTATAACACAATTTGAAATAGAGAAAGCGAAATAAATTAATAAAAATAAAGTAAAGAATGAAATAAAATTAAACTTAAAGTAAAACAAGATTTTAAACACAATCGACCCTTTTTACAATAATTATATTTATCCAGGGGAAGTCTGAATCGAGCTTGTCCCCACACTTGTGAAGGTAAATGTAGGACTCCAGAGCACCCCGGCATCACTAATATCAATAATATTAATAACAAAAAAACCCGAAATTTCCCATCTCCTCTGGAAGAATACAGCTCAACATCCATTGGTACAACGGTCTCCCATCTACAATGGATAACTAATGATAATATAACTATAGCCTACCCAAGTCGTCCTCAATCCTGAGCCCACTAGATATAACCTGTACCAGAAACCGTTATTAATTGTTTTTAATAACAGTTACTGCATATTTTTATGTTTTTAAATTAGCGGATAACTGTTATGAATGAATTTTTATTTAAATGATTGCTCTTTCAATAAATTTTAGCTTAATGCTCATTTAAAAAAAAAAATTGAGTTAACTGGCCCACAGCTACTACCATTGTGTAATTCGTATGGCAGTTGACGTCATGTCAGCACAGTAGTACTAGTGATGTCAGTTTACACAGGGTCTTGAGGATTAGTGAATATAAAACTATATTTAGGTGACTTATCGCATCTATATTGCTTGCATAGTCATGCTAATTGTTTATTACAATTTTTTCTACATTGCTGTGATACAACTAACTAGAGGTTTGTGTAATAAGTGACACAGTACTTCATATAAATGTGTATTGTATGTATAACTTAATTAAATAATAATTAGAATTAAATTGATTTTCTTAAAGTAACAGTAAGAATTATACAATAACAGGCCCGAAGAGTTTTTATACTTCTTCCTTGAGTTATCATGTTAGTTATTTCAAAATTTCCTCGAAGGGGATGTATTTTTAGCTCCTTCTCTGGTATTTCGTTCCCATCTTCCGAAGATATCTTAGCCTATCTTTATGGAGGAAAACAACAAGGAAAGCCTTGTACCTAATCATTTTCGCTGCTACTTTGAGTAAAAATAAACTGATAAAAAAGTGTATTTGGAAATAACTACTGTTAAATAACATTTATCCATTACTACTATTACTTGGTGTGTGCTGGCCGAAAGATGTGATAAGTTGATTGAATATAAAATACTTTGAAGAGTAACATCCACTTAGGTTTTTTTTCCCCATCTATCTCAATGCTTACCTTGTGAAATTTCTCTCTCTCTCTCTCTCTCTCTCTCTCTCTCTCTCTCTCTCTCTCTCTCTCTCTCTCTCTCTCTCTCTCTCTCTCTCTCCCC
>NW_027112780.1:363937-384388 GCF_000696795.3 Halyomorpha halys
CCCTCTCCCTCTTCCCCTCTCCCTCTCCCTCTCCCTCTCCAGCAACCCCGCACTGTTTATAATATCCTCCAATTCCTCCATTTCCGTCGGTCTGTCATCGTTCGAACTTTCTTCTGCCGATGTTTCCTCCCTAATCTGGTTCTCTGGTGAGGCTGATTGTTGTTCTTCTTCCGGAGTCCACTCCCTCAAGAACTGCCTTCCAACTCCAGATGTTTCTGCGTTTATCATGATCGCTCGCAAAAACCAATCTCCTACAATGTTTTCCTTGCCAGGCTTGTACGTTATGTCCATGTTATTCTGGCCCACAGTTCCTTCCACTGTGTGACTCCGCTATATCAGGGACGAATTGACGATAGTTGTTTAATGCCCCTAACAACCTGCTGATTCCTTATACCTTCTGTACATCTGTACCCTCTCAATAATTCGTCCATCAACCTCTGGAATGTAATGGGTGCGTTCTTCTGTCTAAACGACATCCTCGTAAATTCGTAATGCCCTCTTTCGAAGGTAAAAACAGTTTTGAGTTGGTCCTCTGGGTGCATACGAATCTGGTGATACCCTGCTTTCAAGTCTAAGGTAATAAAGATTTTAGCCCCTCCTAGTCTGTCAAGGATATCATAAAACCTCGGTATCGGGTACTTCTCATCGACGGTATTCTCATTGAGCTTACGATAGTCGATGACCACCCTATATTTTTCCTCGTTCTCACCTGGCAAACCTTTCTTCCGAACTGCCCATAACGGAATATTATAGGGTGTTCCTTGTCTTCTTAAGTTTTCGATTTCCTCTCTTATATGCTTAAAGAGAGCCAGTGGGTATCGTCGTTCTTTAACATGTCACTCTTTCCTGCTTTAGTGGAATCTCGTGAACCGTCCTTCCTGTGGCACCCAATACTTCCTTACTTTCTCCTTTATTATAGAAAATGTCGTCAAATTTCGCTATAATGGCGTCCTTCCAATTCTTCGCCTGCGTTACAGCCCCTACTTGCGCCTTCCCGTCTTCTATTGTTTGTTAGCACCTGTACTTCATCCGTCCGATTTTAATATCCCATTTTCCATTACTATTCTTTATCACCTTCTCTAAAAGATCACAACCAATAATCACCTGATAATCCCTGGGCATCCTACTCACTACATGAATTGTTAAAATGTCCTCTTTAACTCCCCATTTGCCCAGTCCTATCTCTATCTCTCCCTCTACCATGCATCGTGCACCCAGAGTTATTAATTTACATTTGCAAACCTTTACATGGAGTGTCCTCCCCTCGCCGCTCAACGTTTCTAGTACTTCTCTCCAAGTAATGGTGTTTGAACTGCCCGTGTCCACGAGACAGCTTACTCCTCCGTTCACGTGATAGTTTCTCAATGTGCGGTCGCCTCTCTGCTTACATCCTCCTTAGATCTCTCATGTCTTCTTTCCTCCTGGTCCTACCTCCATGCGTGGGTATCACTCACTAGAACTCTGCCTAGTATCTATCAGGACTGATAGATACAATCAAGTTTCCAATAATAACCACATTAATCTGGAAATAAGAAACACGAGAGAACCAAACCTATCACACGTCTACATCACACGGGCTCTCAAGCTCCACTTTATTTGCTCCGTAATTCTCCTTATATACATTATCGCTGTGTACATGAAAGTTGGGATTAGGGTAGTATACAGGCCTTATCCTACTGGAACTCCCCCCTACCAGTTTATGAACAGTCCTCATAAATTCAAAAATATTACAGAAAATCAAGACACACTTATGAACAAGAATAAATGACATAATAATAAAAAAAGAAAAATGAAACTGAAACATACATTTTGCACAACTTAAAACGAACATCATCACTGTAACTTCTCTGAAACTGATAGCACAACAATAAATAAATAAAAAGATACCTTACATTTCTGTCTGAAAACAACAGTGTCTGCTACATATTTAAATCCTAAGAACTGCATATAACAAGGTTATGCACATTTTACATTATGACATCGCTCCCGTTATACATAATATTGAAGAGAGAAAGAAAAACAAAATAAAATTGCCGCATTTGCACAGGTGAGAAAACGTCCGTTGGAATCGCCATTTCCCTGATAGCTGCCACCATATTCGCGTCTGGCCTGACTCCTTGTCCCAATATCGTGTGCCCCAAAAAATTGATCCGGCTTTACCCCAATATTGATTTTTACTGAAAACGAGCAGGTCGTCCATATATACCTGGCACATGGACTCGTCGATTCCCCGAAAGAATTCGTCCATCAACGTAATTGGGGCAGTCTTGTGAATTCATAATGCCCCCTTTCGAATGTAAAGGCTGTCTTGTGCTGATCCTCCCGATGCATTTTAATTTGGTGGTAACCGGCTTTTAAATCTAAAGTGCTAAAAATAGTAGCCCCACCCACTCTATCCAAAATATCTTCCAGTCGCGGTATCTCTCCTCTACTGTGTTCTCATTAGGACCCCGGTAATCTATCAAGACCCTATATCTCTTTCCCTTATCCCGGTGAGCCCTTCTTCCGCACTGCCAATAAAGGGCTATTGTATAGGGAGGTGCTGTCTACGACGATGCCCTGTTTTTGAGGTTTTCTAATTCCTCTCGGATGTGTTGCCGTAACACCTTTCTTTCACGTATGGGATTTTATCTTGGTTCAGGGGGATCAGGTGCATTGTTTGTCCGGTCGCCCACAGTTAGCCTCCCTCTTTGAAAAAAATATCCGCATACTCCCTTTCTATATCCTGTCTCCAATCCCTCTCCCCCCCCCCCTGGAGCGCACCTATTATTTTCTTCTCTTTCCTTCTGGGTTCACGACAACGATACCGCATCTTTCCCAATTTGCATTTTTCACAAGCTCTTGATATTCCAAACCCTCGCACTTGCCTTCCATAAGAGGTCGCACCCTATAATTGCTTGATATTCGCGGGGCATTTTCTCCACAATATGAACTCGTAATGATTCTCCCACGACCCCCATTCACCTAAATCCATCTCCGCCTCCCCTTCTACTTCACAGGGCCCATCCAGGGTGATTAACTTACAATGACATACCTGGACGTCCCTGGAGTTTCTGCTCTCCTCCACTCATCTTCCTTGGCGCCTCCCGTTGCAGGATGGTGTGGGAACTCCCCGTGACCACCAGGCATCTCACGCCGCTCGCCTCGATGATAGGCAAAGCGCTACTCTCAGCTTTGACGTTGAAGATTTGTAATATGCGGTCACCTCTCTCCAGACACTCTCCTCAACTTTCCTGCCTTGATCTTCTTCCTTCAGTTCGCCTTGTCCAATTACCTCTTCTGCTGTTTTTTTCCACTCCGCTTCCTGTCCCCTCAACCACTTCCTCTGTTTCCGACCCTTCTGAGGCCCTCGTCGACTCACTCGACAAAAAAGCTTGTTTAGGTCGGGTAGTTCTATGTCGTATTTTCTGGGCGTTTGGCCTCCATGGTCTCCCCTTTGTCTGCCTCAGTCTGCCTTCGATACTTGTTGGGGCACTGTTTGCCAATGTGCAACATACAGTCCCTGGCTGTTCCGCGGCCGCTGCCGGAATTACGTTTCCTTGAATGTCCACATTCAAAACTGCGGCCCTTACTATGGGGGTCATACCTTCAGTAATTAAGAGAAAAAAGTAAAACAAATAAAACGTGCGGACCAAAAAAACATTTACGTAATAATAAGTCGTGGGTTTCGGCACCACTTACGAGCACTTTTATTTGCTCCATAATTCTCCTTATATACATTATCGCATTATATACATTGACTTATAAAAGGTAATATTGAGAATTCTAATATCAAATATTTTGGACATCAATACTGTTACATTCCACGTGTTTCCTCATTTTGTCCAGTTTTCAATCCCTACCAAAATTGGGGATAAATGTACCTTTCAGAGTATTAGTCCTGATTTTTAGCTCCATATTACAGACAAGCGGTTTCCTAACACTTTTCACCGGGGCACCACTGGTATACGCTTGGGGCATACAAGGGTGCCACGACAGTTTCATTATAGTTTACAATTTCATTCAAGAATATCCCTTTCTTTATCTAATTTGTTGAATGAAGGATGAAGGTACTTTTATGGTTATTTTTGTATTGTATCAGTGGGTCCAAGGTGCGTGCGGATCCGTGTGCGTGTTGAAAATACCATCGACATCTCGTGATCTGATGGGTGATTCAACTTATCGATAGGAACAAATCTATGGGGATAAACCATTTATAAGATATTTAGTTTAAAAGTCTGTTATGGATTATCTTGTTTAAATTTATATCATTTTAAATCAACACAAGATTTTTTTGCTAGTAATTTGTATTTAATTAGAACAAAAAAAAAAAAGATCTCTTAATGAATCGATCAAAATTCAAGACTAACCTCTATTAATTAATACATGAAATGAAACTGAATTGAATCAAGTTGACATAAAAGATTCAATCATTCCAGAAATTATAATGCTGTGGTTTCCATATATTTCTCTCTATTATATAAAAAAGGTTTTAGAAATCACCCAGTAATATTTTATTTTATTTATGAATTTTGAAAAAAATTCGTATTTCGTTTAAAAAACGAAAGTGACGAACGAAGAATGGTCTTTGCAATATAGCACGTGATTAGTAGTAATTAGCAACATTAGTGCCCCTTGTGGCCAATATAGTAAGAAACCGTCTCCAGCGTGGCGGTGTGGCGTAAAGATTATCTTCGTTCTTTTCCTGAATTCAAGTCATGATGAGAGAGTTGACTCAAGGAAGTAGTTACCTGACAAGGGACGAGAGCCGGAAGAAAGGAAGATAAGGAAAGAGAAGATGCCGCCTTCATCGACATAAACGTCCACCTAAGTGCACATCGATGCATCAATATTTCTATCCCCGCTGGCCCAATTCAAAATTATACCTATCCTAATGCTATTATACTAACCTAATCCACCCATGTTTTGGCTACCTCCTTATGATCCTGAATCACACCATAGATTCTAGTATATCCTTTCTCTTTTTCAATGTCCACATTCTTATAAATTGTTTTATAAATTCATTTTCTATCACCTTCAAGTCCTTCAATTAATATATATATAGTCTTTATAAGAGTACACTCATACATAAATAGTCTTTATAAGAGTACACTCATATATAAATAGTCTTTATAAGAGTATAGTCATTAACGCATCCAGCGTATTGCAAAGGGAGGTAGCACCTAGCCTTCAGTTGAAGTTGCACTTCTTACAGTCAGTTTATGAGTAACATCAAAGAAAACAATATTTACAGGAAGATTTTTCCTTCCATAAATGCCTGTATTTTTACAATGCTTTTTTATCGGTTGTTATTTTCGTTCTCTTTAATTGTCTAAAACCTTTTATTATTCTTATTTAATTTTAAGCTTCTCTGTACAAATTTTTTTACTCTTAATTGCCATTTTTCATTTATTTTTACCCCATGGGGGTAATTAAGTGCTTTTATCTTTTTTAGCCCTAATCAAGCCCTTCAACGTGGGTTAATCATAATAAATAGCATTTCAAACTATTTGAGTTTTTCTTTTACCGCACCCGGACCATCTTCTTAGACAACTGTATGTGGCTCTATCAAGGTGCAGGAGCAAAGACGGAATAAAAATTCAGTGCCATTAAGAGGAAAAGTGATTACGAACATAGTTCTTGAAGAGGCCCTAAAAACTACAAATTAAAATTCTGGGATAAAGGAATTAAATTTATTATTTTTCCTGCTTACACTATATTAAAAAAATAATATAATCTGAACTACAGAATACATGTAAATTATAGTTATATAATTTGAGCAACGAGTAGTACAATTAAATTGGCAGATGTGAATAATTTATAAAATGGGGGTTGATCCACAGCTAGGCGGACAGGAGACCCCCCTTCAATTGAAATAATTTATTAAAGGTTTGAGCAATTGTTTGTAGTCTGAGAGGCCCCATAAGTTTATTACGACCAGGAGACCTTTATTGCATGTTTATAGTTATATAAAATAAATTTTGAGAAATTTTGGAACCATTGAATGTAATTATGTAAATTATAATGTAAAAAATTTAGTCCCAAAAGGGGCAAGCAAAATAGGAAGAATGGCTGTTTCTCACAATCCTGTAGTGATAGCTAACGATCAATTCGACTGATTATATGGCAATCAATGCACTCCTGAACCTTAAATTTGTCAATTATAAATAAAATAAGAAACAAAATATGTAAATTTTGGCACACATACATCTACAAGTATATAATACGAGAAATTTAGTCCAAGCATTAACAGAAAAAATTGCCCCAAAAAAGTAAAACGTGCACTTCTGTGCAGAAAAAAACTGAAAACGTCCAAATTTGTGGGGAAATATCAAAACGAACAATATAAAATTAGTGTTATTAGAACGTCTTTTTCATGATTCGAATTTCCATCGAGGTCTGGCTGAATTTAAAGCTAGGGAACAAAAGATGCAATTGCACGAAAATAATAATAATAAGTTAAAAAATAAATAATTCACACAAATTTTTAGAACTTATATTAACAAATATCGATAATATTGTTGATAAAATAATACTCAACGAGTCCAATTTCTCATTATAATTGATTATTGCATTTTCAATATTAATGAATTAAATATATGACTTGTCGATAAAAATTGAAGGTTAATATGTCCCTCAAGGCTATAATGTTGAAGGCTTATTGATCCCAGCGTGTTGAGCCGCTCACGCAACTCAAGTAATTTTTTATCTTTTTCGTAATTGCAGGTTATATTTCCCCGTAAATATTTATAATGCCAATCAGGAGCTTTCCCTTATTTTGGGAAAGAGAATCTAAATGATAGCAATTGGGAAATATCATTAAATTATAAATTAATTAAAACATAAATGGTTAGCATGCAAGGCTACTCAACACACAGTTTAAGAAACGGCTGGGAAATTATCGTTTTAAATATTAAACTGTGTTATAAATTCAGTTCAATGTCACATCGATTTTATAGACTAGGTGAATTATTATGCTAAACCATAGGGCACAAATATATCAGGAAATGGTAATTTAGTAAAAACAGTCTGATTTTTATTTTAATAAAGGAACATATTTCAGATGTTATTTAAATGTCATCTAATTATGGTTAAAATTAATTCAATCATATCTCAATTATCGACAACATTTTATAGCTATTATTTCATAAAAAGTGTAAGGCATTAGCTACCTTGACCTGAGTCAGGCAAATAGGGTACCCAATTTATTCCCTCAAGAATCTTTTTCTCAAGAATTCGCGATCAACCATGATTAAATCAAGAAGTCTCAATAGGAATCAACCAGAGGATGAGCAAGGAAAGAAATGGAAGCAGACTTCAATTATCTTATTCAACAAGCAAGCAAGCAAGATGAATCCAAATCAACTAGACAGTGGGTATTTTATTCAACATTAAACAAAGTCCATTTGGCTTTGGTATTTTACTTACATCATCTATGATTATTTGGCTAAAAATTCTTTCTTTTGCATTCTTTTTATGTACACATTAATTTGTTTTTATTAACATAACAAATTAGCAGTGATTTTAGGCAAAATCGTTCAATTATTGATCAATTTTTTTCATCAACTTAATACTTTATTTTCAAAAACCTCAAGGCGCTGTTCAACTAAAATCAAGGCTAAAATAATCGGACCAAAAAAGGATGAGCTAACAGGAGAATTTAGAAGGCTACAAAACGCTAAGTTAAGGGTTTTTTGTTTTATTATGACCTGGTGATTTCTGGCATACGGAGGGTTATCTAGAGGTGGCCAAAAAGTAGATGGGAGGATTGTGTAAAGAATAATTCAGTAGATTTGGGTTTGGAGGGGCGTCACTGGACAGATGTATGTAGAGAACGATTGTTGGTATCGGCATCGAATCTTCGAGTTCGCTAAACCTATATCATTATTTATTAATTATAATTTAAAGTTAATTCTGTCAATTAGTTCAGTCATCTAAATCACATTATTTCATGCATTCCAATCATCATCATACAATCCAGTCATCATCATACAGTCCAGTCATCATCAAACTGGCCATCCAATTTCAACCAACCCTATTACCCTTAAACGATCTATGAGTAATATTTAGTTTCACCTTAAATTACCGAGATTGAAACAAATGTAGTTTTTTCTTGTACTCCTTGACAGGTTAGAGAAGGGCGCCCCGTCGTTCTTACTTGGAATAATGAATGTACCCGCTATGTTTTAGCTCGATATTAATTTGTCAAATTTTTACTATGCCTAATCAGAAATTGGATCCCTTTCATCCGATAGATAACTGGATCTTCTATCACCTCCACCAAGCTTAGGAAGCCTTAAGAAACCTTGAGTAATTAATTTTGTTTACCATCACACATAACTAGTCATTAAGAGCAGTAAATATTAATAAAATTTTTCCCTCCCCTCATTGAAACACCTTAAATTCCAAAAACTTAAATTTAACGTGTATTCCTTAACTGTTTATTCCAATTTGCTAAACCATTTAACGAAGACATTTATTCGAAATTCCAATATCCCATTTCAATTAGCACAAGATTGCCCAACTCTCTTATTATTTCCACTCGAAGTTTAACAATTATTCTCAAACGTAAGTCTTATTTTAATTTGCTTTTCCCTTTCTTATATCTGGGTTATAGAAAACATAACATAAGCTTGAATTATATTCTTCAGTTCGAGTCTACTGTTTTTGGGTTTATAAAATCGAATTCAAGATTTAAGTAATATATAAATGGAAAATGAAATAATACGGGAACATAAACGAAATATTCGTGGCTAAAAATAAAATATAGGAATAACTAAAGATATAATACCTAATTAGTAAAAGGAAAAATGTCCATTAAGCTTTAGATCTACCACCTTTAGAACTATTCACACGAATCTTTTTGGCACCACAATTTTCTTCCAAATAGCAAAATGATAGCCATTCAAGCAAACAACTCCCATATGTATGCATGGTGTCATTCATCTCATTTATATAAGATGAGTGGAAAAGGCACTTCGAAAAAAAAATGAACTAATAAAAGATACTGTGGATCAGATCACCCAGGTTAAAACAGAGTTGGATTATAATTGTTTAGTTGACGATTGACGACTAAATTTATAGTAACAAAAAAAATCACGACTAATGATTAATATTTTAATCTGAAAAGACCTTGAATTGTGTTAGAAAACTGCACCAAATGTACACTTATAAACAAGGGCTATATTTTGCTGTAAACAATGCAACCTTATCGCTAGGTAAACTTACATATGGCAGTGGTACCAATCCAATTAAATAAAAGTAGGAAACTACTCTACTACAATAAATATATGAAATAATCATACATAATTATTTCGATATTAAAAATTTATCTTCACTTAGCCCAGTCAAATCAGAGTTTCGGTGTCAATTAAATAAAATAAAGCTGGAAAATAATTTAATTCTCTTCACAGGTACCAAAAATAAGAGAAATATATTTTTCTGAGACCAGCCAAATTTCAAGACGCCCGAAATTGTGACACTTGTTTTCTGGTTTTTCTTGTAACACCTGAAGAATTCATTGCTCGGAAAATTCATCTCTTACATAAAATATAGTAGAGTATCTAGTCATGTAAAGGCAGATCCACATGTTGGCCGCTCGCCACGAATCGGAGGCTTGTACAAATGCTCGGTAAACAAAGAGCGGACCATCCACATATCAGTGTTATTCAGAGCGGCAATCATGGCGGACGTACAAGTGGTTTCAGCCATTGTACTGAGATTATATTATTTTTATTAAAAAAAAAAAAAATGAAAGGAGATTAAATAAAATTAAATATAAATAAATAAGATTAAATATTATAACAAATAACAACACACTTTTAACCTCCAAACAGCTCTTAGTTGCAACTAGACAAAGAACAATGGTGGAGATGCTACACGAGCGCTCTCACGAACCCCCTTTGATTTGCGTCCAAAAACCGACTCTCGACGGATCGGCAACGAGCTTAGGCCAACTTGTACCAGCCAAGTCAAGCCACCCATCTACATGCTCGTGCATGCTAGAATTCGGCTCGGCCAACATGTAGAGGCCCCTTAATACCCAGATTACAAACACACTTTCTTCCAGTTTATGAACTTGCAAATCGGCAAAGTAACAGCTTTTAGTCAGTAACCAAACGCACGGTTATGGATAATTACGTCCAGAACAGTTTTTTTTTTCACCAATTTTTCAATACTTTCGGCACATAATGGGCTCTGAAAGTCTTTAAAATTGGCAGGCCTATCGAAATCAATACGATATACAACTTTAGTCCTATAACCCTTACAGATAGTGGTAAAGGATGTTTAACATTAAATAAAAGCTATCATCAATATAATTATTAATTTATCCACCTTCATCCTCTGTCCACCATTATAATAAAAATGGCCGATTTTTACTTAACTTTAATTATATCTACCCTTAATTTCTTTTTAACTCTAAGTGAACTACCGGCAGGGTTTTACGAATGTTGTAATCTGACGAATTGGCAGTTCAGACATTTTTTTTCTTTTTTAAAAAATCTTCTAGATGGAAAAAAACTGCTGTAAATAAAGTTATAGATGCAACAAAAAATAAAAATTTTTAACTTAAAAAAATTATAATGATCACCCATTATATTACTACAAAAATAGATTAGGAGATAAAATTTCCATGTCTTGTGGGAATGACCTACAAGAAAGCCATAAACGAATTATATATATTAAACATAAAACGAATTATGTATATTAAACATTTGTATCTATATGATATTAAACATTTATTTTTTTATAAATTATAATCAGGAATGATTATGTTTAAGATGTTATTTTATTTTAATTTTGTTTTTTATTTATTTTTTTCTTCTATCTCTTATTTTATTATCATTTCATTAATATATTTGTAAATGCGGTGTGAATAAACTCTATGATCCCAATTACCATTCTTTATAAATATAAGACAGAATGTAATATTACATTATAAAATAAAAATAAACTATAACAAAACAATTAAAAATAACACTTCCCGGATTCCTTTGAAACATTAATTCTTCAGCTCCAACAACTTTATTCCGATCTGCAATCTATAGAATGCTTTATGCTCTAACCAAAAAATATTAAGTCAAGTTGGATAATGGTAATTTTTTTTAAGAGCCCGAAATAAATAAATGATATTTTTTTATGTTCCAGATTTTTGGTATCAATTTTTAAAACTTTTACAGTTCAGTCCAGAACTAAACATTATTCATACAGTGCCAAAATGCGTATTATAGACAAGGGGTATTAAATTTTTGAGTTAATTTAAAATTGTAATCTCATTTGAATTGCATTAATATTTCTAACCTTTCATGAGAAATTAAAAAAAAAAATCAAATATCCTATGAATAAAAGAATAATAAGAAAAGAAAAGTTATCATATCTTTTTCTAGCTTCAAATCCTAGATTCTGCAAATGGCTGTAAATTATACCTAAAATTATGCATTTCCACATATCAGACCCCTTCAGCTATAGTTGTTCATACGGATGTTTATAAAATAGAAATTATATATAAACTTTAAATATTTAGAATATAAAGGAATATTCATATTCAATATATCATTAAGTTTGTTGCCTTGAGAAGTTAATGGCATGTTCCTTGACCCGGATAAACAATGTCTTTTGATTTTATAAGGAATCGATGAGCACTGTCCTAAGTCGTGTTGTTCAAACCATAAACACGTCAATCACTATGAAAAAAAGTTAATTAATTTTATATTCTTAAAATTTTTGTTTTTGTAATAAAAACTGAACTTCATCACAGATATTCTGATTCTATACATTTCTGCAAAACTCTCCTCTTGTATCATTATCAAATATTCTGCAATACCTTTCCCTCAAAGATATGTGAACATTTTTAAATTCATTAATTCGACCAGTATCGTGGTATGAAGTTGTTTGTCAATTTGTTTCTTCCAATTATAAATATATCGTCTTAGAACTATTCCATTTTTCATGATTACTTTTTTTATGCATATATTTATATCTGGTTTTATTTAGTGGCTGTATTCTGAGATATAATGGGATGATTGAGATCAAAGCTTGAAAATCATACTCTCATAGTGGTGTTGTGAATCACTTTTCAGTTGTCGCATCTAATATAATAGAATTCGTACGCTAAACGTAAGTTGATCGTTTAATGATGAGAAACTGTAGAACCCCGCCAATACGAAAACCCTATTATAAACATTTTTTTTTTTATTCCTCGCGATAAATTTATTCTCACATTTTTCTAACAATATAAAATTATCTGTTATATAACATTAACAGAGGTATTTATTTTTATATACTTCATATTTTTAATTACCTACGTAAAATTAGAAGCAATAATAATTATTTTTAACATTTAAATGTCGTTTAACGTTTTAAATTTATTATATTTAATTTATTCAGTAACTTTATATTTAAAGCATATACAATTCACATTTAATAAAAATTATGTGAAATCCTTAAAAGTAGGCTGTAAGTATTTCTTGGAAAAGTGAGTTACATTTAAATAACTTAAACATTTTTTAAAAACTTATTGTGTATACTCATTTAAAATTAAAATTATTGTGTATAAATACGTATGAATTAAATATTAATTTATGATAAAACAAAATAGTTTTTGCAGATTACTTTAATAAATGTTATTAATATGAAGATTTTATTATTTATTAATCACATGATCTGTTTTCCAAAAGTTTTGGTGTACTGTGCTGCTATACAATCCTCAGGTAATGTAATCGCAACAGTCCTACGCCAAAAATATGATTAAGTTACATGCCTGTTTCTTTTTTCTTAGTTTTAGTTTTTTTAAAACAATTGACATAGAAAAAGTAAATTTAATCTATAATAATATATCCATAAACGATCTAGAGGTCTAAGAAAATCTTTAATTGTCTGCCATCGATAATTTTTCATATTAATGTGGAGAAATTAGGAAGTCGACAACGGAACACGCAATGGTCCAAAATAATCATACAATAAAATATGTTTTAAATGACATCTAGCTTGTAAATTTCAGTACATAATTAATGACCCAAGATATCCCATAAAATATTTTAAGAATTCGTTAGTTAAGAACAAACGCTATAGAAGTAGTTCCCATTTATTACAAGAACCATCATTGCTGGGAGGGGGGGGGGGCGTTCCGTTTCGTGCCGTCAAACAATTCATCTTGGGTGTAAACCACTGACGAAGTAATCTTCATAAAAAAGTGTATAATTTAATGCAATTATATACAAACGAAATCTTACATGCAACTTATTTCAATAAAAAAAAAAAAAGTTAAAACTACAAGGCAATTTATGTTGTTAACGAACTGTCATTTTTTCTTAATTACATAATGTATAAATTAATGTTTTTGTGTGTGTTAAAAAATAAATTTAATATTTATTTTATTTTATTTCTAATCTTAGATACTTTCTTGAGACTAGTTAATGTTGTTTAAATAAATAATTTAATTTTTACCCATTTTAGTCTCAACACATTTTATTTGTCTTACAAGTCCGACGTTTCGGCCAATCCGACCATCCTCAGAGAAAATTCAGATTATTAATTGTTGAGGATGATACATGTAATAAAAGCTGTTTTGTGGTAAATTGTCCATGAGGATGGCCGGATTGGCCGAAACGTCGGACTTGTAAGAAAAATAAAATGTGTTGAGACTAAAATGAACAAAAATTAAATTATTTATTTTAAAATATTTGTTTTATGTTTGTAAGCATTTTTTGGTCATATAATTTTGATCGCATAAATTAATTCTTTACTCTTTTTTTTAAATATATCTGTTATTGATTGCATTAATCCACGAGGAATGTGTTTTTCTGTAATTTTCTAATGAAATGTTATGTTAACACTAATTGAAAACTCCGTCTACAGTTAGTTTGTAAAAGAGATGAGATACAGTGATCGGAAACAAAAATCTTAAGTTTCTTCCAGGGAGTTTTAATCAACACTTACGATAACATTGTTTCGGCTCTACTTACAAAAAAGTCAATTGTATAATTTAAAATAATCATAAAATCTTTTTTAAATAATAACTGTAAATTCTTTAATAAAATAAGATCTCCTCCTGTCCATTAAATCTCCTCCTAAATAAGCAATCCTTCCCTCTTCACACACTCCCCCCCGGGAGGAAGGAATATATCGACAGAGATATCTAAATTTATTTCTCAGAAGATGCTTCTCATGGATCTTCAATCCTACTTTCCATCAATATGAATGGTCTCCCAGTCTTTACTCACCACTAACCTAATCGTTTGTACCAAGATGACCTGTTAATATTTTCTTCTAACGTGCTCGAGGCGTCTCGAACGGTCCATTAAGATAATAGTATTAACCCTTGGGCGTTAGCACAGTAGTTGAAAGACGGAATAAGTTTTGGTTTTTGGGGGTGAAGATAAACAGCTACACCAAACTATACACTTCGTGATAGAATTTTTTTTTTAACGCAGTAAAAAAGTCTTGAATAAGTTTTAAAAACTATATAAAATTCTATTTCGTTAGTAGATATTTTTCGAACGCAGCCAAACACAAATCTAAAATTTATTTTTTTACTCAAAGAGGAATATAAAAACTAGATTTCAGCTACTCCTATGTACGTGCACAATTTTATTTTGTAAATTGAAAAAAAAAAATTGTAATTTAATTCTGTTTTTTTTAGCAGTGTTCGTTTAAAATGAAAGTATTAATGGTCGTTAAGTGAACTTATTTTTTAATAAAAAAGATGTTTGATGGATGATAGTTGTCATCTTTTTTTTTTGTTTTAGCCCTGATGAAGACCTGAAATTCAGGTCGAAACGTCGGCACAAATAAATAGTTCTTGTTTATTTGCTGACAAACAGCTTCCCCACATATTTGCGTTATTGCGAAGATATGAAGGATTCAGCATAATTATACTGAATTAGCCAGAAAAAAAAATATAGTTGAATATTTTTTTAAAAAAAAAGCTCCATCGACCTCCAGCACGGTTTAGCTATTTTTCTTGACTTGATACCTTCAAAAAACACTTGTAATCTTTAATAGAGTGCAATTGTGGCTATGGAACAGTTGTTTGTCTTAAAAAATAAAGGATCCGTTTTCAGCTTAAGTGTTTGATCAATTCGAGTTTAAATTTATTTATTTATTTTTAAAACGGCATTTCATGCCATTCGTATCCGGCTGTCCTCAAAAATATATTTTCTGTTCTTCGTTATTACTAATTGTTGTTCAAATTTTATAATTATAATTTACATGTATTTTCTAGTTCGGATTGTATTATTTTTTTCAATGTAGTGTAATCAGAAGAAAAATGAATTTCATATATATCCCAGCATTTTAATTTGTATATTTTACATTTTTAAAATAACTTAGAAAAAAAATTGTCATTATATATGTTTTTAAAAAATATACGTAAACACATGGGTATATTTTACTATAAAGGGAAGGTATGACACGCAACTCCGGTTAAAGTCTGGATGATTTGATGCAAATAACCTTTTTCATTTGATTTTTACTTTTTTTTTCGCAAAATGCTTTCTTCATCAGTTAAACTATTTTTTTTTTTTATTGCTCTAATGTCTCATTGAAAGGTTTCGGAAATTTCCTAATCTGTTAAACTAAATTTTTTATGACGCATTTTTATTATTCTACCTGGCATGTAAAATAAAATATTACACGGTGGTCACTAAAACCTTTCTTACATAACAGAGAGATGTATGTAATCTTGGAAAATAACTGGACGATAATCAACCGAGATCAAAATAGATTTATTTATTCAGCCAAGGAGTCATTTCCGACCCGGTTATAAAAGTGGTCGCGATATAAAAATTGTTTACAAGTAATAACGAACAATTTTCTCAAATGTAGACATTGCGTTTCCAAGGTCTGTAATTGACTCCTCTTCTGTAATTCACCCTGATAACTTCTATTATCGACCATTTCATCATGCCGCCTATGCACTAGTGACCTTTGCCAAAGTGACATAAGAGGACCGAAAGGAATAATTTATGCGAAATAATATTGAATTATTGCTTCTTCCTTTCCTGTTAAAGAGATACTTCATTTAAAGTTCAAAAGTAGTCGGGAAAAAGCCTTCTATTTAATTACAAAACTTTATTAAACTCCTGAAATGTCGGCCAAGTCTTGTAATTGATTCTAACTTACTTTTCCACTTGTACAGAAAGAAATATGAAGTGTTTAAAATACTATTTATCTATTTGATTGTGGGATTAGGTAGCCCTTTGGTAAGGCAATGGACTACTAACTCTAAGGACCCGGGCTTGAATTCGGCTGTGGCAGATAATTATTTTCTGTTTTAATGTAATCGTGAGTCAGCTCTGTGAGCTCGGGAACCCTCCGAGATCCACCCAGCCTCGTAAAGTGGGTACCCTTAATTGGGTGATTCTGCCCAATCAGCACTTTGCACAACCGTTGATTTAGTAACAGTGCTTTCTTATAAAATACTGCACCTCTGACCCTTCATGGGTTTATTTTAGCTTTGTGATTGTTATTGCTATTTGTGAAGTATAAATTGTTAGCTATTTTTGTCCATGATAATGTACACGTATATTGGAATTGTTATCCATTGTCCATGATTAAAGTCGTTTTCTTCTTTGCATTTAAAGCTCTTTAATATTTATTTAATAAGGTGTTGTTGCTTAAGCTTTAAAGCCCAGTAACATAAACAATCAGCAATATGATTTTAATTATTTCAAAAGTCATCTCATCATTAATATAGAGACCTATAGAGATATAGAGACATCTCATCTCAACCTTCGTTTTGTTGAATATCTGTATTTATTTTTTTTTTTTTTTATGATTTCGAGAATTGTTTCAATATTCTTCTAGAATGAAGCATTGATTTTTATTTATTTTTGTGATGGTATAAATATTAGTTTTCATAAATAAATTCTTTAATTGAATAAATAAATAGTTTATATGGAGGTGCGAGGTATCACAACTTAGCCCATTCTAGATGGTGATTTTTTTTTAACACGGCTCCTAGGAGCGAAATTTTTTTCTTTATATAGTTCATTTTTAAGTTAAAAAAAATTGTTTACTATTGAAGTCACCCAATTTGTAAGTTAATTTGCATAAATAAGATTATTGCACAGGTATTCTGAGTTAAGTAGTCGTCGAGATAAGATTTTTTTTAAATCAACAGTATCCGTAAGATATAGAAAATCAACATTGGTTTTGTTATGTACCAAAAAAAAAAAATGTTGATCAATTTTAATGATTAGTATTTTTATTTTACCATCCATTGCACACCGCGTGTGCAGCTCGCTTCTCAAAAAATTTGTATTGCGAGGAGCGGATTGAACACCGTGGATGGTAAAATAAAAATAGTAATCATTAAAATAGATAAACCTTTTTTTTTTGGTGCGTAAAAAAACCAATGTTGTTTCTCTATTCTTTACAGATACTACTGATAAAAAAAAGTCTTTTCTTGAAGGCTAATTTACTCAAAACAACTGATAGATAAATGCACATTATTATTATTTCGGTTTCGAATGTGTTCAGTGAACATATTATTTTTAGCGTTAAATAATTTTTGTATTTGCCTGTATTAATTAGTATGATCTTACTATTATGGATTCAATCAACCTACTGCTTAATTAGGGCTTATGAATTAAAATTTTAATTTCTGTTTAATATCCACTTACATAGCTATTAAAATTGCCTTTTTGTTGTTTGTTTTTAAATGCTCCATCTATAACCTTGTTCGTATCACAACTTAAGCTACGATATTATTTTTTAATGTTGAATTATTTGAACAAAGTATTGTATTTTTCTGTATTAGATTAGTTTGATGTCACTATTGTGGATTACTTCAACCTACTGCTTATTTATGAATTCTAAATTTAAAATTCAATTTCTGTTTATTGTTTACTTAAGTACTTAATTTCTTTTATTTGTTTATAAATTTTTAGATGCTAAATCTACAACCTTCTTATAGGTTGAACCTGTTTTACTCCAGTAAATTTTATTTAATTTTTTTCAGAAATTTGGTATCGAATTAGGTTGTATTATTTTTCTGAATTAATTTTTTATTTTAATAGTAATCAAATCAATTTTTTTATTTGATTCCTTGAGATTCATTTTGTATCAATTTATAATGCTGTGTGTTTAGATACTTTTTAAAATATGTTCTGTTTAGTTCAATAAAATTATGTAGATTTTGCTTCGTTGTACTACTGAACTTTCACAAGTTTTGTCCATAAATTTTCCATTTTTTGTCTAATATTTTAATTGAATCTTTCTTTTTGTTTTATTCAAGAAATTCTATCAATAGTATACTATTAACGTTTTAAATATAATTAATGTTTTTTTAATTTGCAATTTTCTATATATTAAATCTGAAATATCTTGATAGTGAATACTTTATCCTTCTAATCTATTTTATATAATTTTATTCTTTAATAATTTTCTATTTCATAATTTTTATTGTTGTTAAAGAAAAGTTCGTGTATTTTTTTTCTTTTCTTTAGTATTGTAATTTGGTTTTGGGTAGCAATAATTTTCTACTTATAATATTTATGTACAGCAATGTTTTCTTTATTTATAAAAAAATATAAATCAGAAATTGTGATTTTTTATCTTTTATATATTTGTCATGTTACGTTAATTATTATTTTTTTCAATTTGACGCTTTATAACTTATCTGCTTATGTTTTTTTTATTTTCCTATTAACCTATTCTAAAATATTTATTAGTTAAAAATTCTAAAATATTTATTTTAACCAATATTTATTATTTCAATTTTAAAAAAATTCAATTAGTAATTGTAATTATTTTTTTATTTTATATATTTGCCATGGTATATTAATTGCCATTTTGTTTAATTTAATTCTGCATAACTTATTTTCTGTTATTTTTTTTTTTCAAATGCTGAATAACTGACTGAAGTTCACCTACGTGTGGCTGAGCGTGCGTCTATGCACGCCCTTGGTGCTCATGCGTGTGTGCAGGTGCGTGTGATCAGTGATGGCGCTTTGCTTTTTATTTTTTTGGAAGGTTTCAAGCAAGCTTGAACGTTTGACGCTAAAACGCCTTTAATATCAAAGAAACGCCAACTAACCTTCTCGGGAGCAGGGGGAGGTTGTTTCCAAACAGCCAGAGCCTGCGGTCATTCAGCCACCTTTCCATTTGACGGATCGATAGGTTGTGCAGCTCTGCGGGGGAACGCCGGCAAAGGGGCGCAGTCTCCGACTCGTCCCAGCTTAAATAAGTTCCCTGTCTGATGCCCTTCGGTTAAGCACCCTCTAATGTCAATGCTTGAATCATAATTAAGCTTTCAACATCATCGGATTTATAAACAGGAATTTTTATTATATTTGCTAATCGTGAAGATACATTGATATCCATGAATTATAAAAACATATTTTTTTAATATTTATAAAACCTGCAACAGGTTGCATCAGCAATGATATATATCCTGCAAGCGAAATTCGTTCAGTCCATGACGTCTAAATCCAATAAAAATTATCGCATAGTTTTAATTTTTTTTTTACTTTCACTTAGCTATAAATAACAAATATAGTAAGGGGAAGTATTGTAATCTTAAAAATATTCGCATCAGAATTTTCAACGTTCTAAGATCCCCTGAGACCAAATAACATAGTTACGCTAAATTGTCTACATGTGTGTATTTATATATGTGAACAGACTATCTTAGAAATGAGTTGTACGAAACTCAAATTACTTATTAATCTTGTCATATCATTGTATAATTAAGTGGTCTGTAATATTAAATAGGTCTTTAATATTAAGTGTAAAATATATATATACATATAAACAAAGTGGGAGTGGGTAGCACTGAGCTAAAGACTTCAAGGGGTTCAAATCCGGTAGTGGCAGATTATTATTATCTGTTTCACCGTAACCGTGAGTCAACACTATGGACTCGGGGACCCTACAGGGTCTACCCAGCCTCATAAAGTGTGTACCCTTAATTGGGTAAAAATGTGGTGGTCGAGTATGATTCTGACCCAATCACCTCCTTACACAACCGGTGGTCTAGTAACTGTACTTCATTACAAATTACCCTTCATGGGTTTTAGCTGTTTAGATTTATTATTTTTTTTTTTTTTTTATTTGAACAAATTTGATAATTTGTTGTATAACTAAAGCAATATGACTAAGATGTGACAGCAACTAAACACGTCTTATCAACATACAATTAAGTGGTCTTTAATACTAAATAGGTCTTATCGTCATTGAAGTAGTCTGACAGATCATAAATGAATTTTAAAAATGCCTTCCTCAAAATAACATTGTGTTTAATTGTTTATTAATCATTGTGTATTAAAATGTTTATTTTAAAACAATCTTGATCCTTTTCTCTCAACTTTATTCTTTTTTAACATCCGACGTTTCGACCTCTCAGGTCATTCTCAAGGATTCCTTATTCTGTCTTATTCCTTTTTTTCTTTAAAATTCATTAATGCTGGCTAATTGCCCTTGTCCCAATAATTTCTTCTATTAAATTATTTCCTAAATTTAAAACTTTTA
>NW_027112780.1:384993-428562 GCF_000696795.3 Halyomorpha halys
AAACCACTCTCAAACAACTATATTAATAAAAAATAAATCTAATGTTTATTTTAATAAATTAATCACCTCTCATTGTTAGAGGAAAAATAATGGATAAATATAAAACTAAAAATATCATTAATTGTAGAAAAAATAACAGTTTTCGTGTTTTTATGACAACTGTCAGATTGTACTTTCACATAAATTTTTTTTTTGTCAGTTGGTTCTACGGATCTTCGACCGCCCAAACCAGCCTTCTCAATGCCTGCCTGCCTTGGGCTACTGCTTTCTAGCTTGCTGCATGCAGCTCTTTCATATCTTTGTTGATTCTGTCTATCCATCTAGCTTTTGGCTTCCAATGTGGTCTCTTGCCAACTATACAAGCATTCAATGTTGTGTAGATGCGTGCTGATGGATCGCTTTTGTAATTGTACGGAGGACTTTCCGTTCAAATTTCTCGATTCTGCTTTCTAGAATATCTGTTAGATCATACCTATATATGAAATATATTGGATAGGGAAGTATTGATATCGTGATAATAAAGAAATCAATGTTTTGAAATTTATAAGGATTAATGTCGTCTGTCGTCTGAGTAGCGCATAATAAGTAGAAGTTATGGGGTGTGCGCACCAGAAATGTTTTTAAGTGAATTCGAGTAAATTATTCCAATGTCTCATACAATATGTACATGGTTACTGGAAACACAATTTATACAATCCAAATATCAAATCAAATAATTAGAACATAATAAGAATCAGAAGTCACTCAATGAAATATTGTGAAAACAATTTCCTTTATTTCCCAATCGTTGTGGGTGTTATTCCCATTATCCACACAGATGACGTTTTCAAAGATTCATAGGCATGTATACCAAGAGCTTTTAGAGTGGATATTAAGACTTTGTAAGAGCGGAATGAGATTCCTCGGATTCTTTAATGGTCAGACTGAGACCCGCACTCCTCCAAACGTCAAATGATTACCTTTCAAGAAAAGTTAGTAAACAGCCATTAAGTCAGGAAATACCGGTCTTATCAGTGGTTATATCCTTTTGTATTTGGTTTCGATAGGAATCAAAATCTATTGTTTTTAGTGATGATCAAAATATAAAAACTAAACTTTGACAGTCAGGCCACAGTTCCAAGTACTAGCTAAAACGTTTTTGACCCCCCTCGTTTCCTTAAAATATATATATTTTCAAACAAAAGAATTTTTTAATTGCAAAAAAATATGAAAGTTTGCTTTCATTGCTCTGGCCAATAGAATTTTGAAAATGTCTGTTTATAAACTATACAAAAGGGAATTCATCCAGCAGATGATAAATTATTTGAATAATTTCAATTCTTGAAAATGTTTATAGCTCCTAAAAATAGAGATATATATATTTTTTTTAAATATCCTTCTTTTTCCAAAAAAAGTCCTCATTTTCTAAAATTACATCTGCCCTTCCTCCTGTATACGAAACATGAAGCATCCTCTGTTCCCAGGACTCAAAAACATTTGTTCTGATAGATGAATGTTTGCAACGGGATTCAATCAGTAATGTGAGAATAATTGAGTAGTTTATAGAAACAAGTAACACCTGTATAAAAATGCTGTTGAGAATCACAAATTGCTGATGAAGTCCACTGTACGCTACTACCACAGGATCAACTATTTAGCTTCGGCCTTAGAACTATGCTATGTATTTACATTTTTAAATGCCCTTTGGAACTTTATCTATGTTAGCATTGACTGATCATATAGCAAAATTTCAGCTGTATTGGTACAGCTACTTCGGATCATCCCCTGCAACAATAATATTGTTTTTTCGTGGCACAACTGTATACCACATATGGCTATTTGTGGATAATAATATGAATTTTTTGGAATATTAGTGTGGTTCTTTGGGGATATTAGTATTGCTCTTTGGGGATAATAGTGTAGCTCTTTTCGGATAATATTGTGGATCTTTGATGATCTGTTATATATGTCAGATGTTGCATTTTAGTGCTGTTTGTGGCGGAGGGAGTTAAAGAGTCAGTTTTAGCAGCCTTGGAACTGCAGCTACCGGTGTTTGAACCAGGCCTGGGAGGGTTAGATGACCTCCTCCTCTCTCTGTATGTCAGAAATTATCAGGCAAGGGGTGAAAAGATAATTTTTTGTCTTGCTGCTGTAATTTAAAATATAGAAAGTGAAAAGAAAAATGCTCTTTACTCAGAAATAAAATGCTAAAAGTTATAAAAAAAAAAAAAAAAAAAAAAAAAAGATAGAAATGATCTTCAGTGCTTGGTAGAGTATGTCAGATTAAAATAAAGAGTGGAACATGTTTACTTTTATTGTTATCTTTGCCTCGACATAAATGTATAAACAAACAAAGTCTCATTATTCAAAAAAGCTTATAACTCTTAAGTAAATATTGCATGAATATATTCTTTACATGACTGTTAATATACTGATGTATTAATAATTTAATAAATTATTGAGGTATGCATAAAAAACTTTAAAAAAATATGATTTGATAATTTTGGCTGATCTTTATGTTTTTAGGGAATGCTAATACCAAAAATTAACTCTGTTTTCTTCCATTACGTTTACCTGGGATTTTTTGCAAATCCTTGGTATATAATGTCAGTTTAGTTGCACAAAAATATTTCTTTAGTCCTATTGTACTCAACCGATCAACTTCAAATTGTTGTGGTATCAAAAGAATGTTAAAATGTACCAAATGGCATCAATCAGAATCTACTAGGTCAATTTGAATTTGAGATATAATACAATTTATTTAAGCTCTTTTAAATATATTTACGTAACTTTTTATTTATTTCAAATATAGTAAGTATTTTTTATCAAATCTCCTTCTTTTTTATCATAAGAAAGGGAGAAAATGCGATCACAAGACTTCTTAGGTACCTATAATATTAATACAGATATTTTAATAATATCTGAACTGCTTTTATAATGTTTGCACTATATTTAAGATAATATAACAATAAATAAAAGCTTATATTTTGTCACTAGGCAGAGAGAGGGAATAAATTGAATGAAGTTCAACAATAAAATTGAAACCGTTTGGTACCACTGGAAAGATGGCTTTTCTCCCCTTATTATGATAAGAATAAAATATTCTTTTACTTGATTTGAAGGTAATATAAAGTTACTCTAATTTATTTAAACGATCATAAACAAATTGTCTTATATCTTAAATTCAAATCGACACTGTGGAATCCACTTTATGTCATTTAGTATATTTTTATATCAATTTAATACTATAAAAATTTGAAGCTGATCATATGAGTACTCTAGGAGCTATGAAATATTTTTATACTTTATTTGTGCAATAAACCTGGCATTACATGTTACAGATCTGCAAAAAATCTATACATGACAGAAGAAAACAGAGTTCATTTTCGGCTTAAGTACACCAAAGTAAGATCACTCTAAATCACCAAATTAAATTTTTGGTTGTAGAACTGTGTTATTTTTAAAAAATGTAAGACCACTCCCTTTTTTTATTTCATTAGATATAAGATATTGTTAACATATGGATCACTGAAATATTTTAGAACTCAAAATTATATTAGTCTCCGCTATTTCACAGTTATTCATTTATATGATCTGATAGAGGTTTAAGGAAGCCTAAAATACAATAAAATATTAAATAAATCTTCAACTTCCAGTTTTTAGATTAATTTAGTGTGATGATCTTTAATGACTCTGCTTAGGTTAATAAGTCAATGTCAATTATTATTCTTAATAACCATTATAGAACTACCTGATCTTACATTATATTCTTTCAGGTCAAAGTTCTAAAAATATTCATGGACATTTGCAACTCTTGCAAAATTCCTTCTTTTAATATGCTTTAGTGTAACATTATAGTGTTTTGATTGTAATTTGACAACAGATTTAGGCTACTAATGCATAGTACATTTTTGTCTTAAATACATTTAATTTTTATTTGACTTGATAAGTGTCAATTGTCAATAGTGACCTTCCTGATAAAGCTGATCTTTATAAAACAATAAACATAATACAATATTTTGATTCTATACATTTTGAAATTTTCTTCTATTGAAGAAATTTTCCAAAACAAATCTTGGACTAAGGATAATCATTTTAATAACCTTTAAAATTAAATTATTATTCTCTTTATTTTCCTTAGACAATATGATTTTTTCACAAATATAATTTTTATAACTATAACATTTAGGATTAACAGTATATAATATTATATTTTTTGGCGATACAAACATTTTACTGCTGATCTTGATGTACAACATGATTACAAAATTACTTATTTACATAATTTGTCTAGTGTCATAAATCTAATTTTCACTTTGGCAAAATGAGCATGATTATATATATATATAATAGTAAGATTTTAAGCATTGATGTACAAATATTATTCCAAAAATTAAATTTTATTACATACATATAATTTTCTAATTAAATACTAGTAGGTACAATATCATTGATATAAAAATAATAAAAGTGTATGTAAAAGGAAGAAACATTTAAACAAAGACATAAAATTTAGAAGGCACATATTAGACTTTTATTTACGGGAAGAAACTGAATATACCAAATTTAAATCTTGTTCAACATTTTTATAACAATTCACTTTATCATTTTGTTATAGGTCAACTAAAAGTTTTGATTTCTCTGTAGCAATAGGAAACTTTATTAAATATATTTTTATGAAATATTTTGGAAGACACTAAAAAGTGGTAACATCCTTGAAATGCGGAACTGGATTTTATAAAATATTTTAATACATTATACTAAGATTAATGTAAAAAAAAATAAAACAATTCAAATTATACCATATACCAGTTATTTCGTAAATGGTTTAAATTAAAAAGATAATTGAATCTTAAATCCTTCAAAGATAATAAAACCATTTCAGCATAATGTTTTTGCAAAACGAATTCATGAATTTTTATTTAAAGTAATTCTCATGATTTTGTTATTAAATAACTTTAATTTAAAATTATACACTAAAATCTGAAAATTAATTTCTATTTTAATCAATTCTCTTGACCTTTTTTTTCTTTTTTAAAGTGTTATAATAGTTGTTATGTTTATTACATGTAATTGGATTTATCCTGTATAAATAAGTATTGTTACTCACTTTTAATATTTTTAATTTATATATTTTTAAAACATTTGTTTATTTAATGAATAACTAATTACTATAAATAAATTATGGTTTAAATGTTCCCATTACTTAATTATTTTGATATATATCATAATCCCAATATGATCCTGGACGGGAAAATGTTTTAATCATTTAAAAACTACCAATGTTGTTCGATCAATTTGATTCATTATGTCATGTTTACCTTTAAAAATGATACTAGATGAAAAAATGATTTGACAGAATAATTCATTAATTAATGAATGTTAGGGTATCTTATATTTTATAAATGGGAGAATGTAATGCTTATATATACAATTTTTATAAGGAGTTGCACTGTTGAATTCAATGCCTAAAAAATATTACTAACCATAATTTTAACACAAAGCTTTACAATTCAGTGCTACTTATCTCTTATTGTCCAGCTCTAGTATGTTGAGGGTGAATAGCAACTCGAGCTATTGTTGGGGAGACAGTTTCAGCTTTGGAAGGTTGTTGAATGAACAAATAATAGGGCTTGAAAACATTAAACACGAAAAGTACCAAGAGGGGAATATTACGTAAACAAAATCAATGCAAAAGTTATATTAAATTGGACTTCCATTGGCTTAATTCCATAGGTAAATAATATTTTTTTCATTGTTAGACTAAAAAAAAAAATCATATTCTTGTTACACCTAATATTTTTGACCTTCTGCACTCACATTCAACAAAAACTTGGTAAATAAGTTCAATTACTTTTTCGGGGGAAAATGGCATCATTTCAATGTTTAGGTCATAATACAGTATGACCTATTTGCATCCTTTCCCCAAATATGTATAATATAAAGAATTTACTAGTAAAATTTTATCTCACTAACTATTGAGGACCAAATCATCTCAAAAACTTTTTCTTTTCAATGAATTTTTCAGGATTCCAAACAGTTATTAATTGGTACCAAGTCGAATAAATAAAAAAGGAGAGGAAATAAGACCTATCTAAGAATTTAAAATTTCAGGCAGACCAAATATTCATTTTTAATATGGTAATAATTAATATGGGGAATAATTGACATTGAGCCATTTAATCATCAAGCCTCAAAATATTTTATTGTAAATGAAAATGATTTTTCATTCTATTTAGAATTTATCTTGAGACACTGCAATATTTCACACTAATTGGGAGACATTTTGGTAGGCATTGGCTTTTTCTATTTCTCTCTATTTCCATTTCCATATTTAAAGTTCTATATTCAAATATCCATTTGGAAATTTAATAAAATAAATTTAAAATATACATTTTATTATTGCATTTTTTTTTTTTACTTCTGGGGCATTCTTTAATTTTTGGAAATTATTTCAAACTATGATGGATGATAATGGTGATAGTTGTTTACATGTATAAATATAAATATTAAATTTAATACTCATTTTATTTGTTAACTGTTTATTGAATCCACAAGATAGATTAGGACGAAAATGAGTTTTCTCGTTGCCTTAAAATAAATTAAAAAGCTGAAGGGACTTATTTCTCTACCCAATTAATTGATTAAGATAAAATCAGTTTTCTCAATCATGGTTGTAAAAATTTTTTTAAAAATGCTTACCTTTCATTTGTGATATTTTTCATACAAATCTTAAAATATAACACAAAAAAATAATTTATATAGAAGAACACTTTATTTTTTATCACAAAATAATACTTGAAAACTTCACCTCCTACTGATACATCACTCAAGGCATATTTATAAAAAAAAAAAAAAGGTCAAAGAAATAAAAAGAAGACAAATTTATAATATATTTCACTATAATTCAGTTTCTGACTATTATATATTTTCATTTCCAACAAACTTATCTTCTTACAACCTTTCTCGAAACAACGTCCCTAGCTTCTGCTGAAAGAAGTCCAAATTTTGAATATTAGATTAATAAAAACTGTACCTAATTTCCAAATATTTCTTGTAGGAGTTTTTAAATGGTCAGGGACAATTTTAACAAATGAAAATTTATTCAGGTTTATACAGTAAAACCTCTGGATAAACATCTCTCTTTAATGGACACCGTTATTTGAAGGTAAATTTTTATTTTGCCAGGATTTGACATAATAAAACTATATTTTTGAGAACTCTCTCTGAGGTTAACCCTCGATACCATGTATGGCCCAAGTGAATAATCCAAAAATAATTTTCAAAACCTGTAGCAAAAAAATAGCATAAGAGTTGTTTCAAATTATTTTCCCAGTTTTAAGCTTATACCACATAAACATGATATAGATCTTACCACTTTTCTAATAAAATACATCTTACTTTGAAGATCTATAATTTTTATAGATTCTTTTTAAATTTCTTTTTCAAATCCTTTTAGAGAAATCATGACTCCAATAAATACAATAATGGCACAAATTAATAACAATATGTAAAGGATTTATCAAACAAAACCAAAAACTTTCCACAAAAAGAAAAGATAACCATTTCTTAGGCAATGGTTTCCAATGCAAAAATTAAAAAATACTTGGTAAATAATTTTTTTTGTTAAAATAAACATAAATCCTACACACTACACAAATCCTCTTAGAGTTACATCAACAAATTAAAGAACAAAACAAATATGGACGTTTATGAAAACACCTCTGGTTCTCTTGCTAAGTTTTACTTAGTATTATTTCATTTTTTTTTTTTTTTGTTGGGAGTATTATAAGGAAGCCGGTTTTTTTGTTTGTTTTTTTCATTTTTTTTTTTTTTTTTTAGGCTTAATTTAATTAAAAATTATATAGAATAGTTCATTCCAGTACGCAAAATTTTTTTTAATGTTTTATACAAATACAAATAATAAATACCTTTAATCCTCAATTGAATATTTGATGTTATATAGATGTTTGCAATAAAAACATTTGAAAATCATAGTTGGTTAAAATTAATAGAACATACCAACATTTATTTTATATAAAATACAAAAAAAAAAAGTCACAATAGTTTACTCCTATTTAGAGGTTTCACTGTATAATTTATCTGTCCAGGGCCGGATTTACCTAACAGGCCCACTAGATCTCAGCCAATGAATCACGAGAACTTAGGGGGTGCAAGCTAAAAAAAAAGATTTATTCAAATAACAAATAAAATGTTCATGATGCGTAAAGAAAAGTTTTCATTTAATTTTCACTTTTAAAGTTTATTGATGTGATTATTGTTGATTGAAGTACACAGTTTTGCAGTTAGTTACAATCAGGGATGGAACAAATCTCAAGGAATGATTATAGGGAACTGAGTTTGAATGTTAAATTATTTTGAAATGTTTTACCGAGTCACACTTATGCAGACCCAGGTTCTTAACAATCCAACTGAATACACTTTGAGGTTTAAAAAATTTGAGCTGTGTTAGTTTTTCAAACTCAAACAAGCCTACCACTTTCTTTAAACCTCATATTATTATTGATTTAAGCTACCCATATCTTGGTTCCTTACTTAATACTTTTAAAAACAATTCTCTACAATTCATGTTTCAAGAAAACTTCAATATTTAATTTCAATGGGTCAATAATGTATAATTCATAAAAAGATTTATTTTTTAGTAGCTATCAAAAGAGAGTAAATTTATTTCCACACCTTATAGTGCATTTTAATTGTGGCCGGTGTATTACAATATCTAAATTCTTTGATAAAAATCTTTTATGAAACTTATTGTTAATTTTTATAAAAGATCATTGTCAAAGGAATGCTATGAATTCAAAATACTGATATTTCACTAAGTAAAAGATTTTATAAAAATTGGTGTGGTGTGATAAGGTAAGGGTCAGATGCAATCCAGGATGTACCATTTTCATTGCTACTTCCTCCATATCTGAGGTGGAGGGGCATGACTTCAGGAATCCTTGAGTTCAACCTTCCTTTACCCAAATTTGAGCTCACATCGCTCTGGCTCATGTAATTTAAATACACCCCCCCCCACACACACACACTTTTATTATAATGTCATATTTCTTGTCTAACTTATTTTATAAAAGATCTTTTATAAAGAGTATTGATAGTACAATGCCGACCTTGCTTAATACAAGCAACATATAAATATTTGATAAAAATTTTTATAAGTGATTTTATTACATATTAAAATTAAAATTGTCATCATAAAGATTATTTTCTTAAGGAAAATTACTGATCGTTCTTTCCCTTTCTGATTTTATAAAGAGGTGTGACAAAAATTTTTGGGCCTAAGGATGCCCAAATTTTAAATCCGGCCCTGTATGTGTCCTATATACTAATGTATATATAATTGTTATTAGAAAATTTTCCAGAGTTTTTTTCAGGGGAAATACTTGAATAAATTATCATCTAAATATTTTGAATGTCTATTAATTCTAGTTTCAGTCTAAGAACATTTTTAATTTTTTTCAAAGTATTATGCAAATAAACAATAAGATTGTGATCAGTCATCTTATCTGACATGCTTAATAACAGTAATAATAATATTTCACTAAGGAGAAAATGCATTTCCTGGCATTCATGGCTTATAAAATGACTGCCTGGCTATGAATTGATTGGTTTTTCACACTAATATACAATTCATACCACATTTTAAACATTTTTAAAACATAACCATTAACACTTATAAAAAAGGATACTAAGAATTTATTTATGCTCACAATTAGGTTTGAATAAATACATATATCAAAATTTAAATAATAACAACTCACAGTAAATATTTCATTTTAAACAGATCTATATGACTAACCATTTCAAAAACATATTAACATATATACAAAGTCTTGAGTCATAACATACCTATTTAACAAACATAAGTGTATTTCCTTTATAATTTTTCATATAAAATTTTAATTCACCACATAGATTAACAAATTTTCATACACTGCTTGCATGGGTGTGTGCATGACTCCCTTCTGGCTTTTTTTGATTACCAGTTTTGATAGTAAATGTTACAAAATACCTCTTACTTTTATCTAATTTCTCTGTGGGTAATGTGATGACTTGCTTTTCAGAGCCATGACTAAGTTCTAAAGTTAGTGGTCTGGATGGATCAACAAAACGCAGTGTTTTTGCAAGTTCACTGTGACCTTCTTCATTTACTAATTTTGGAAGAAATGAGCCTGGTTTTGGCATAGTGTGATGATTTTTCTTTACTGAAACAAAATAATGAAGACAAATGATATTATGATGAAACTAAAATTTATTTAACTAAATGAAACTGCTGTATTCAAATAAAAAGTAATGTATAAGACAAAACAATCTCTGAAAAAATGTTTTTTTCTTTATAAATTAAGTAGTGGTTTTGTCCAACGTATACACACTTTAACTCACTTTATGTCTAATAAAAAAAGTTGGATCCATAAAAAATGATTAAATTAAAGCAATTAGGAAAGATTAAGGAACATCTGATGAGAAATACTAAATTTATATTGCTTCCTACATATATCCCATCATTTTTTAAAGTAACTACATAATGTATATATATAATTGAGTCAAAATCTCAATAAAAAGAGACTAAAAGGTCTAGAGTAGTACATTACACTTTCAACTTAATTTTTGAGAAAAATTGAGAAGCTAAAATTTACATGATGAACTAAAATTGACCATATCTTTTTAAATTAAACTATTATTAGAATAGCTTCAACATTTAATCTTTTCTCCTATAAATATGAATCATACATCCTTTACTATATACCATCAAGAATGTTATTAAAACTTGAAATACAAAGTTTCTTTAAGATATTATTGAAATGTTTCTTGAGAAACACATTATTTAATTTTGATTGATACATTTATCAGCTGAAATTAAATGAGATGCATCTGGAGAACTTGAAATATACAGATCAGGATTTCTAACAATCATCTCTACTTTTTCTTCAGCAGTACCAATTTTACATCGAAGGCAAGGAAAAAGAAGTAAAAAGTATTGGCAGAGACAACACTGCAATGAAGAATTTAAAAATATAACTTTTCTTTTACTACTTGAATGTAAATAAATCTTTACTTTGGCATCATCAAAATTTGAGCCGTTGGACTAAAATAATTTGAGAATAGTGTTATACATAAACGGAAAGGAAAAAATCTCTTAAAAAAAAAAAAAAGATTTATTAACAATGAGTATCCATTAATCTTATTTGGAGACAAAAATTCTTGCTTTCTAAGAGAAAGAACCAATGTTGGAAATAAAAGTTCCAAGTACATAAATTAAAGCAAATACATTTAGGTGACTTACATATTAAACATCATAACATGATCATTATAAAATTTTAATCAATTAATAACTTCTTTTATTATTTAATTTTTACATTATCATTATTTATCAATAACAGAGTTAAAAAGTTTTTTGCTTATGTACAATTTTTTTCTCTATAACATATATAATACAAATGTCACAGAGAAAAACAGTATATAGGTGAAATTAATTTATCTAAATAATATTTATATAATACTATAGTTTATATAGTTTAACTATATAATTTATATAGTTATATAAATACTAATAACTTTGATTCTATATTAAAAAAAATAATAGAGTTAATAAAACTAATAAATAAAGTAAGTCATGTAGACACCATAACTTGAGTGCTCTAGTAATGAAAAGAAGTGCAAAGAGTGAAAAGTATCAAAAATAATCTTACACTATGGAATAGATTAGCTATAGGGTGATTTTTATGAGAGAAAAAAAAACTTTGTAAAGAAAAAGGCAAATATTAACACATTCAGTGCGGGGTGACCCCCCAATATGACATCTTTGACAGGCTACCAATAGGGAGTGTCACACCGGCTGGTCGCCCTTTCCCGTACAGAGTGGGTAACAAAATTATTCACTCAACATACTTCTTCTTTAATTAAAACCTATAGAAATGAGTTCATAGACAAGGTATATTCTCTAAAGAACTTAATTTTAGACTAGGACAACTGCCAATGATCCTGTCAACCATATATATATATATATATATATATATATATATATATATATATATACACATACATATATATTATTTTTATAAACTATTTCCTTTTTGATCGGGCTTTTACATTAGATAAATTATTTTTTTGTTCTTTCCTCCATGTTTTGACATCTTAGGCGTGTTCACTCAACAATTAAGCCATCTGTTTTAAACAGTTTTTTTTGTAATTATTTTGATATTTTATCTTAAAATGAGTTTAAATTAGAAATATCTCATAAACAAAACAAAAAAAAAATTATTATCAACCATGGCAACAGTAAAAATATAATACTACAGCTCACTCAAAATTTGTTTTCTGGAAACAATATTAATATAAACATATTTTTTAAATTTTGTAATAATGAAAGAAACAGATTGCAGAAAATAATATTTTTTTTTTTTTTAGGCTTCTGAAATTTTATAGTAACAATGTTTTCACTCGAATCTATTGGTAAATTGGTCAAGTTTGGTTCATTGATGGTGTTACTTACTGTTGGGTCATCCAATTTTTTTAGAAAAAGATCTTCATTAGATCAGTTTGTATATTACATAACAACATGTTTTTAGCCTCAAAAATCATTCTAGCCCCAGCGATCGGTTTTATCAAATATTTAAGCTGACAATATAGAACAGAAACAAGCTGGGATCTCTGTACTGGATGTGTCCATAAATAATCTGAGCCAGAACAAAAAAAAAAAAAAAATAGCTTTCATAAAAAAAAGAAAAAAAACTATCTCTATAGTTCTTTCTGAGCTCATATCTTACTCTCTTTTTGTGTAAGTATTCAGGGTGCTAATTTTGAATTATTAATGCTAAATATGACATAAAACACTTATATAAAAAACCTTATTGTTAGTTTGAATAATACTATCACTCACATCTGTACTCATGCTACAACATTTTTTATATACAGTATAGTAGGGTTACTTGAACTCTGGGGTTTAACATAAACCCAAAATAAAAAGATTTTGAATCTAACAGCTATTTCACAATGGTCCAGTCATATTTGTTTTCCCCATATGGGCCAAATTTTTTTCAATCTAATGTTCCATATTGTCGCTTTAGAGAACTTCTTCAGAAACTTGTTCTGCAGCACCTTTCAAGAACAAGGAACATTTTTTTTTTTTAATGTGATCTTGTTTAATTTTCATTTTTAATAAATATGCTGAAACACAGGAAAATTTTTAACAAAAATGTCTGACACACCTTTTTCTCATAATTGGCCAGGTTAATATGATCATATTTGTCCTTTTTTTGGTTGATTTTCTCAGTAGATAGAGGAAATTATGAATTTCAAATTTTTGTATTATACACCTCTTTTTAATATATCATATAATTTACTTTAACTTATATTATTTTTAAAAAAAGATATTGATTTAATAGAAAATTCATCATTATCTTTTATTGAACCCAGAAGATAATGGTGAATTTTGCATCACCTTGGATGCACGAACTTACTTTTTGGATTTTTTAATACATAAGTAACATTCAGGGGAAAAATAAAATTTTGAGGCAATATAAGGTTCCAAATGATTAATTTTTGACTTATTTAATAATAAAATCAGTTGGAAAATTTATTTGCTTTAATAAATAATGAAATGTTTGTTCCATCACTAATTCAAAAATTTTGACATCAGAAAAAATTATCACAATCATAGTGATGCCCATAAACAACCAAGCTTTTGGGATAATTCTTTTCTAATGAAACTCCTACCAGAGCATAACAGAACTTTATAGAGTTTATCTTTATAACAGTATCGATAATGAAGTATTATTATTATCAAAATTATATCAACATTTATCATTGGTGAGAATTTATTTTTGAAATAAGATAAATTTCAAACTTTTTTTCTGATAAATCATCACAGTTTTAGTCATGAATCAAGTATCTTTAAGAAAGGTTGCACAGCTATAAGTGAATAAAATAAGGGTTGGAGGGCAGGTTTTAGTTTAGTAGAAATTTAATGTGATCATATGGACAAACCAGTACTTGGAAGGTTATACATTATATATACATTTCCCTCAAGCTATGGGTTACCACAGGAATGCTGTTGCTAATAATAAATTATTTCTCCTCACTGAATACTCTGAATTTTCTCTTCCCTCCTTTTGAATGTGTACCCATGTTGATTAAGTACCCATAATTTCAACTGTCTTACATTCACAGACAGACAGAGTAAAGAAAAATTAAACTACTAAACATCTTTTAATTTCGGACACTAGTTACAGCCCAGGGTCCAGGTAATCCCACTTTACTGTACATTTATAAAGAGAATATGCAATATAGATAATACATAACATACTTCATTGTATGCTCTTTTACATACTATAAGCAGCACAAGGAATTCCAGTATAAGCATGTGTTGCATGGTGGCATCTGTGAGTTTGATATGTACACAATGCAGGATTACTCGGAATAGTAGTGAGAATATCTTGTCCAACCCGAGTTTTTCTTAGTGCAGCAGTCAGCTTTTCTAGATCATCTGAGGATTTCAGTCGAGGTATTATTCTTCTTTCAGAAGACTGAAGTAGTCTTAGCTGATCTAGATAAAGAAAAACACTTTTTAAGTATAATATATTTAAAAAGTAAAAATATTTTAAAAATTTTATTTGTTGTCTTCAATTTAAAATAAAATAATGGTAACTACTCTTCTGCTTTTCATTATATTGTAATAGTTTAAATTTAAAACACTGTCATAAAGTGTTAAGATTTCAGAGCCTCGCCCTCATCTTCAGAACTTCATATTTTCATGTTCATATAACATATTAACATACATTTAAAAAATAAACAAAAAACAATATTATAAATTAATAATACACACCTAAATTTTGGTTATTAATGTGGTTATACCACAAATTACTAATAAGCTTCTGAGTATAAAAGATTACATTAAGGTTGTTATTTATTCATTGTCTTCAAATGTGAGTCATCTGTTAATTTTACTGCTCTTTTCAAAATTCCTAGTTCTATTGATTGATTTTTTTTTTTTTAATTTAAGTTTATGAGAAAACAATAGTACAAATTTTAATGTGTAAGTCAATTCCACAGAGCCACATGCTGAAGTTAACTTTGGTGCCCAATTTAAGAAAAAAAGTACTTTTGAAGAAAAGCTGGAGATGGCAGACAGCTTTTTGGATTTTACTTGTATCTTGGAAAGTGGAACCTCAAATTTTGAGGGAGTGTTTTTTCTTGGTCATGGAAACAATTTGAAAATTTCTACTGATGAATTTATCATGAGAAATGGAAATTAATATTTTAATGAATTATTGAGCCTTAATAAAGGCTGAGCTGACACTATGGATACAAATTCTAAAAGAAATCAAGGATATATGTGATGCCATTAGGAATGTTAGGAACCGTAATGAGCCAAAAATTGACAATATACCAGCTAAAGTCTTTAATAAAAGTGGTGGATACTTTTTAAAAGCTTTGTAAAACTTCTTTATATCTCTACGGACATGACAGAAAGAGTCGATATTCTACTAAATTCACTAGAAATGGGCAGTACTTGCAAATATTTTATACATGTGACTTAAACTACATATAGAGGGTTCATTGGTAAAACATCAGTGCAGATTCAACAAATGAAGATTAACAGTAAGTAGTTCAGATCCTATTGCTCAAAATTACCTTTTGAAAGAATACCTCATACCTGAATAGAAAAAGAAGAGAAATAATGGTATTTTTATTAAGTTTTAAGATTACATATCATTATATTTTTAATTATTATATAAAGTTTAATAAGTAAAATTAACAAGTTTGATAGGTTCAAATCTATTGTTATGTTGTTTTCTAAAAAGTATACACATATGAAAAAAGTTAATAGATGCCATTAAAAATTTAGATAATTCATTCCATTCATTTCTGTGAAACATGATTAAATATTTACATTGAATCACTAAAATTTAAAAAAAAAAATCAGTTTAATCTTTAGCTTACCATATAAATATTTTTCAAAAGCTCTGAAAGTATAAACACCATTATACTGCTGAAGTCCCAGCATCAAGCCAGCTCTTCGATAATCATCAACTAACCTCTTCACCAGAACACCTTCAGATGCTCTTCCAGCTCTGATCTGAAGACGTTTAAGTTCTAATAACTGATGAAATATCCGCCTTTCAAGGTGATATCTTAAATAATAAAATTTATAATTACAAAAGGTATTTCCTAATTTATTGATAATTTACTTTTTCTATAGTTGCTTTTTTATTTAATGGGTGCTTTAAAAATTCAATTATGAGACCTAAAACCTTTTTCTAACCTCTCCTAATTTCCTAAGGGTCAGTTACCCACTTTACAGTGGCTGAATGTGCTCCAGAAGCATCTAATAATCCCATAGTAATCCAAAGCAGATTGATTATAAAAATAAGATCTCGACTTTTCTGAACTTGAACCAGGATATAGAAGTTATAGCTATAGTGCCATACCCACAGAGCTACCACTCCTTATTTAAATGTGATTATTTTTATAAAATAAGTTAATGAACATCACTGAGTAATGACTAAATTTAATAAATGAATTATTAAAACCCAGTTTAAAACTAAAAATTCACATTATATTATGCTGAAATTAAATTATAACAATTTTCTAAATCATATCTTAAAATAATATTTCATAAGTTCTTTTTTTAATGTCATAATTGAAACATAAAGATTTTATAACATCTTGATATTCAAAATGAAATATAAGAAATATTCATTATAAATAAAAACATTTAGAATGCCTTCATTTCACAGATGTATACCACTAATTTTATTAAATAATGGAAATACATCAATATCAGAAGTTATTTAGTTGAGTATGAGGTGAAGATGATGGGAGGTACAGTCAGTGCATTAAAGAACACAAATAAGTAAACAACTTTTTTTTTTATCAACTCCTTACATTATTAAATATTTCTGCCTTTTACCTTTTTTATTTTATTTTTGCTTTTGGTATATTAGACAAAAATAAACAAATAATATTTACCTACAGGGATAAGTAAAGTTCTCCTTTCTTACAGTAAGTGACAAACTGTTGAAGATTATTATTTCACTTAAACATGTTTCTTAGTTAAATAATATCTAACCTCTTTAGATTTATGGTTAAAAATAAACCTTATAACAATTATTTGTTTACAATATATTCACTACACAGTAATAAAATTTCTAATCCATAATGTTTCAACATGCTAAGTAAGTTATATAACACACATACTTTCGAACGCTGTATTGAACTGCTTGAGTTACTGAAACAGTTGGGATATCATTTTTTTTATCTGCTAGCCCTTTGTTGCACATTCTGGGGATTCGACTTTTTCCTTTGGAGTTGGTATCTGATCAAAAAAATAAAAATTAAATTAATCATTTAATTAATTGCTTTTTAATTCAACCGAAGGACTAATTTTACAATCAAAGTGATAATCTGTAATTGCTTCATTGGGATTCATTCAATTTTCATGCACACACAACTATTTTGTAATAAATGAGATCTAGTCTCTACTTGTTGATGATTTTTTAGCTTTTCTGGGAGAAACTGTAAAAACTTTCTTTTCTCAGATATAAGAAAGAAGTAGCCTAAACAATATGATTTTTCCTTTCTTTTATGTTGGGATTGGTTTTATTTTGCAGAGCTAATTTTTTAGATATATTGTGTGAATTTAAGATGTCTTTTTCTCTCTTGTGGGGAGTAAATACTTTTATAATTTTTAGTACACCAAATGATTGTGAATTTATCCCCAACATATACTTTTTTAATATGAATAATATAAAATTTGAAGGATATTTTGATAAATTATGCAACATTTTTGAAAAGATAAATAATTTTTTATAAACTTTCGTTAACAGTCATGACACCCTGGAGTGAAAGTTATGTGTCTGTTGATTAAGAAGATATAAAGTTCAAATTAAATATATATGTGTGTGTGTGTGTGTGTGTGTGTGTGTGTGTGTGTGTGTGTGTGTGTGTGTGTGTGTGTGTGTGTGTGTGTGTGTGTCTGTTTACAGTGTGTAGAATGTTGAGCAATAATTGAACAAAATAAAATAAAAATAAAATTGATTATAAATTAATATTAGGGTGTTTCGAACAACGGAAAACTTCCAAATTCCACTTAAATAAAAAGTTTTCCAATGTTCACTCTATTGATGATGGTTATGATAAAGCCTTGAAAATAACATCTTTCTGATGGACATATTTTCTTACATTCTATGAGCACTTAAATTATCATTACCATGGCTGTTCCAGAGCAACATTGTTTACATTAAATTATATCTAAAAAGTGTTTTTATCCATCTAGTGGAAAAAAACTTTTACTATATTCAGGTCTTCCTCATAGGGAAAGTTCTGTAATTCTAATTTTGAGTTGTGGTACTAGAACATCATTAAATTTAGAGAGAAATTCATTCTCATAACCTCATTTTTTTGGTTACAGGAAGTACTTTAAATCTAACAATTACTGCCAAAAAATAAATAAAATAATAGTGATAAATAAACTATACTTTGGTAATTGATTGTTTTAGTTTTAAGAGTAAAAGCTAAATATTTATATCACTGCCAAGTTAGACAAATAACCAAAGTTAATTCATATGCAAGAACCTTTCTTACAATACTAAACAAAAATGAATATTCTGGAATCTACAGTATTTTCTCATGTAACTTAGAAACAACAACTCTTATGTCCTTCAATTTTCTTTTATTTAAGCAGGTACTGATGTTTACCTTGGTCATTTTTTTGTCTTCTGAATGCCTGTTCTGAATCAATATCCTGAAGCTGTGGTGGTTCAGTTGGTGACCTATTACCACCAGAGAGATAACTATCTTCATCAATTTTAGGCGACATCGAACTAATTTCCCAGCTTTCACTTGATCTTTGTTTCTTCCATTGTTTATGTTTGGATTTAGTTTTTTCCTCTTTACTAACTGATAAAGGGAGTTTATCGTCACTTAAAACTTTTATTAGGCCACGATCTTTCTTAACATGACCTGTTCTTTTTGATTTTGAGCCATGGTGTTTATCTGATTTTGTGGTACTTTTACTATCAAGAAACTTTTCTGAAACAATATCACTTTTGTAGCTAGTTTCTTCTTCACTATCTTTTGATACAGCCTGTTTTGATATTGATTTTTCAACTAAATTTTTAATTTCTGTCCCATTTAATGATAATTCCTGGTCACTTTTCTGTCCATCATTTAATATACTACTCTCATGTGTTTCTAGTTCATTCCCAGTTAGAGTATCATCATGAATTGTTTTAATTTCGTTAGAATCCTCTGTTTCTTCATCAAATATCTTTTCAGTTGAATCTTCAACTATAGTTTCATCATCATAAGCTTTTTCGCCGATATCGTCTTCTATGTCAATATTTTCCTCAAACTCTTCTGATTGAACACCCTCTTTAATTTGATGTTCATCTTTATTTTTAGAATTTTGAGAGTCCATGCTAACATTTTGTTCTGTTGTTTCTTGATTACCTCCTTCAGACAGTTGTTGCTTCTCTAAGCTTTCATTAAAATTGTCTTCATTTTCATGGTCAATATTCAATGAATTGTCAGTTTTACTGCCATCATCTTGTTTCTTTTTTTCATCTGATAGGTTATCCACTCCCTCAATTTCATTATCACTAACCTGTTCATCCTTCCCATCACCCAAATCACTAGATGTCTCTAATTTGTCCTTTATTTCCAGGATGTCCTCTGCTTTTGAATTTTCTATCTCTATTTCTTCATTTTCATCTCTGGAACCTTCCTCATTATTTGTTTGATTTTTCACATCCTTTTCATTATTTGACTCATCAATCATCTCAATAATTTTGTTTTCTTCAGAAGATATATTACTTTTTTCTATTTCGTACTTTTCATTTTCAGCTTTGATGGTTTGATTTTCTTGTACTGTTACAATTTCTTTACTAACTATGTCATTTTCTATTTCAGTAAATTTATTGTCATTTTCATTTTCATTATCATCAGCCTGAGTTACAAGATTTTCAGTGCTTAAATCATTATGTTCTTTAGATTCTATACTTTGATCAAATTTCTCATTTTCATTATTAGAATTTTGGTTTAGAGATTCAGAAACTCTAGAGCCATCATTTCCAGTTGTTTGTTCATTACTAATCTTATGAGTCGTATTGACCCTATCACCTTCAACTTCTTTTGGACCACCATTAACTAAATGGTCACTTTCCATTTGTAAGATAGTTAGTTCTTCTTGTGTGTTCTCTGAATCAATTAAATCTTCCTTAGATAATTTTGAATCACCCTTATTTGCTAATGAATTTTCATCTTTATTTTCAGACTGTAGTTGATCAGTTTCATTTCTTTCTATCTCATTTGTATGTGTGTGAATTTCTGCTTCTACAGTTTCCTTGATTGGCAAACTATCAAGCAGTTTTAGATTTGTTTGAGTTTCACCTACCACTTCAACTTCACTTTTTATTTGGTTTTCCGTTGTAGCATTACCAAGATCATTAGCTTTAGCGAAAGCTTCATTTTTAGTTATATCTTCACGCAGGGTACCATCCTTTGGTAGTGATGCGTGATTAATATTATTTTTTTGAGTATATGATCTATCCTTCATTTCCAGATTCTTTGTAAAGTTTTTATTGGTTTGATCAGAATCTGACTCAGCTCTGTTCCTACCTTCTCCAATAGAAGAATCTTGACTTGTATAACCATCTCCATCAGTACTTTCTTCATAACCTTTCCTTCCTAGTTTGTCTTTATTGCGGAGGTAGCTTTTATCAACTACATACTTTGTTTTCCTTTTCCTTCTTCGTCTTTTTATCCTTTCTTCTCCTTCACCAACTTGTGGATGTTTTATCCTTTTTATCATAACACCATCTTCAACATAGACCTGAAACATTTAAAAACTGTTTGTAAAAATTCTTAAAAAATATGATTTCATATGTATCTTAGTATCTTAGTACCTGTAAGATTTGCTTTTGACCTGATATTTGAACATTATCTTGATGAGAAGGCTGAACAGCCTTTCTACTTGGTAGTTGTTCACCTACACCTTTTTCCTTTTCATTGTCCAATGGCTTTTGACTTTGAGCTCCTAAATTCCTATAATCAATCAAAAATATGAATATTTAATTATTTGAGCTGAAAATATTTATTATGTTAGTTCTCAATCAAAATAATAAAATTAGCGAGTATGAAAATGTGTAAATAGGCAATATAATTATTCTTTCATGTCTAAAACCAAAGCACTTGGCTAAGGATTTAACAAAATTTAAAAAAGGAAGTAATGGTAAGATAATGAATTTAATATTATGAATACAGGGCCTTTAGGATAATTACTATTAACATATTTAAAGTAAGATAATAATGTAAAAACAAATAACTGTAATGGTATGGTACAAAAAAACAAAACAAAAAACATATTAACCACGATACCAAGCTGAATTAATGAAAAGTCTGTCAGAAACATTTTAAGGAAAATTTTACTGCAAGTGTCTTATCCCCAGATAAATGTATCAATCAAGTTTTTTTAAGCAGATCATCAATTTAGATCATGCTATAAATGAAGGCCTTAAAAAGATTTTTTCTAGGCAACGTTATTTGAGAAGAAGTGGACACAAGTGGAGAAATAAGATTAAAACTGAATGCATTATGGAAGTTTCAGTAGAAGATTTTATTTGGACATGAAATATTCATATAAATTCATGAAATGAGAAAAAATAACTGGTATAATTGAAGGAAAAGCAAGTGTATTTTCTTTTTTAAAGTGTCTTATGTTTAGGTTGCAAAACTTAGTAATGTGAATAAAGTGAAATGTTAGTATATTGGTACTAAAGCATCCTGCTGTCCCCAAAGCAATCATCTATGAAAAAAAAAACATTATTCATATCTGATAGTCAAGAATCAATTAAATATGTAGAAAAATATTCAACTTGGACTTTGGACTTGCCCTGACAAAGCCCTGCAAAGTGGGGCGAAACGTTGGCTCAATAAAATAGTATAATATTCTACTATTTGAGTTTTTTTTTTACCGCACCCGGACCATATTCCATTCATATTTTTCATAACTTATGATTGATTTTTACAGCATATAAATCATCTAATATTTTGTACCAGCAAATGTGTGGCTTTATTCTACATATGTAAATGAGGTTGTGAACAAATTATTAGGATTACAGGTGTTTTTTATTTGAGGTTGTTGATGAGCCTTTATAGTAAACAGAACTGTGTGGAATCCTAGTGGACCTCAGAAAAACCACCAATTTCATACTTTACTTCTTAACCTGATCAAATACGAGAAATAGAAAGAAGAAATTAAAGACAAAGAAATTCCAGAGTTGCAATAGAATTATTGTTTCATTACAGTGCATACATTCATTGAGAGGAACTGTTGAAACATGAAATATATAAATACAGGGAAGTAGAAAGTAACATAAAAGTTCAGGGGCAAGAAATCAAATTTACATCACTTGAATCAATAATTAATGTTTTAAAGTCAACATGTATTCAATATGAACATTAAGTTTAGGTAGGAATGGTAATTTTCTTTATACCTTGTGTTAGGTCCACGAAGTGCAGCTGATTCACTATTTAATCGAGCAGCAGGAACTCCACCATGCACTTGTAAATATTTTGCTGTGCCTCTATGTCCCTTATGCAATGCTGCATCTAAGGGTGTCGCAAGCATCCCTTTAGCAGTTCTCATAACAGGATTCACCAAAGAACCTGCATCTAGTAGCACCTTAAAGAATAAAACCATTATCTGTAAATTAAAATATTAAGATCTCAAACAATATTAAATATGTATATAACTGGGAAAAGAAAGTGATTATCATTAATAAATATGTGCAATAAGTCAATAAAACCTCAATATTTTTGCAAGGAGAAATTAGATGAAGGGTGCAGTCAAACCAGAAAACATAATGACAAATAAAAACTTAAACTAAATGTGTGCTGATGTTTCAGCCTAGTAGGAGGCCTTCATCAGGGCATCATGCCCTAAGTTCAATGCATTTTATATTTATTTGATACATCCCAATTTGCATAAATTGAGTTGTATAAAGGTACAATTCTGCAGCCACACAAGCTCAATGAGGAGTTGATATCTGTAAAAGTTTCCTTAAAAATCCACAAGATGATAGAATTTGACGATAATTTTGGAAAATTATTGTAACAAGTAAAGAAAAAAAATCCTATTGACTAAAAAATGAGGATAATTCAAGGCTAATATGCTTAATCTAAGATTCGTCAAGATTGTTAAGGAAAAAAATTCATGTTTTATGCTTGGTGGAATTCTGTGGGCATTTTGAACAAGCTAGTTCCAGATGGCACGGCTATAGAAACTGAGCTTAATTGTGGCTAACTCAAAAGCATATATGGAGTTTTAAAAGAAATGTACACTACTTAAGTCAATAAGAATAAACTAACATTTGAGAAAGACAACACTCTTGCACATTGTTCATGGTTAGTCAAAGACAAACTTCTGAAAAGTGAACATTGTCAGCAACTTGTTTCAACCTTCTTACAGCCATGTTTTACCATCTGACTGTGATATTTTACAGGCAATGGTGAATTTTTTGAAAGGAGGGAATTTAGAAAACAGTGAGGTTGTCCAATAAGGATTTGAGGAGTTTTTCACCTCAAAAACCAAGGATAGGTATTACTAACAAATACAACTTCTGGGATCAAGATGGGTCAAAGTAATTGACAATGATGGCTTATATTTGGAATAATAATATAAATTTGTATGTTTTAATACTTAAATTTTACTAAAACTTATTTTACGCAAAAAGATTTTTGTACTAGGCTAGGATATATTATAAAGTTTCATGAGATGATCTGTTTCTGTTTTTAATTAATACAAACAGGTACTTTACCTTACACATTTCCACATTATTATGAATAGCAGCAAGATGAAGTGGACACCTTCCATCGTTATTGGGAGCAGTTATTGCATCAGGACGAAGTGAAAGCAACCAGAGCACAAGATCAGTTCTACCAGATGTAACTGCTTCATGCAATGGATAATCTCCTCTTGCTGTTCTGGTCCAAAGGTTACCTCCTCTGCTCCATACAACTTTAAGGGTTTCCATTTGTCCTTTAGCAGCTCCACAATGCATAGCACTGTATAATCAATCCTTAGTTTATTAAAATTGTTTTATGTAGTTACAAATGCTACAGTTTAGAAAAAAAAACTACTACAATGAAAACATCATAAAATAATAGATAATAAATAATAATTCACACATGATCAGAAAAAAACAAAACAAAAAAAATACCTAGATACCAATATAGATACTTATTGATCACTAATAATAAAAAAAAAAGAAATCATGAAAAAAATCTTTGCTAGATATATAAATGTAACTGTTAGTTTGTGATAAAAGTATAAAGGTTAAAAAACTTTAGTTTTGATTTAATGTTTACTCTTAAAATAACATGTAATTTAAACTTGTTTCCGTGATAAAAATAAGTGGGTATAAACATAATAAAAGTATTATCAAGAAATCAGTAAGAATAAAGTGATTAACTCAGGATTTTTCAATTTTTAAATTTTCCAGATTCAAACTTTATCATTCAAGCAATCTTATTCTATTTCATCAATGCTATTATTTTCATAAAATTCTGTCCATATTAAACAACATAATTTTTAGGAGTTAATAATTAGTATACATTTAACCCAATTCAATTTTGGTTTTGTTCTGTTATGGATTTTGCAGTTGTCAAAGAGTCACACATGGAAGAGGAAGTTGTAATAACGTTTATCTATTTCAAAGTTATAAACATTTTAAATTATTAGATAAACCTCTCTTGGACCATTCTGGTGATTAGATGATAATTTCCTCATTTTTGGAGTTAAGTAAATTTTGGTGTAACTAAAGAACTGGAATTGACACATTCACTTGCATTTGCATCAGATGGGGAAATTTTCCTGTATGATTGTGAACCAATTTTTGAATCCAAAAACACAAAAATTCTGAAAAATAGGAATAGGAGACTTACAAATTAAGTAAGGGATTTAAAAAAATAAGGAAAAATTCACAGTTGATTACAACAGATACTTTAAAATTCATTCCATATCATTCATAAATTGATGGTACTAATAGAGTGCCTATGGAGTGATTGATTTTCATAGTAGGGTAATAAAATCTTACGTTCTGCCTTTTCTATCCTGTCGGTTTGTATTCGCTCCATGGTTTAGCAGTGTCTGGGTACAGTCAGCATGTCCCAAGGTGACTGCATAAAATAGAGCAGAGCAACCATTATTATCGATGACATCAGTCTCAGCATTGCACAGTGAAATGAGGGTCTCCACACAGTCAGTATGACCTCGGGATGCAGCACAATGTAATGCTAAAAGAAATGTGTTTTTTCTGATGTATGCATGTATTTTAAAAAATGAACGACAAAGATTACACTAAAGTAACTAGCTTCCATAATTGAGTTTAAATTTTTATTTAACCTTAAAAATTACTGAACCCCCTAGGAAAATAAGCTCTCTGCTAGGACATAGGCTGGATAAAAATATAAGGCTGCTGTATTAAATCTTAAAAATAGTTCTTTACTTGCTAATTAGAATGTAAAGACAGATATTTGCTAAATTACTTTTAAGTAAAATTTATGTTAGATGAACAGTAATTTTAAGTGCAATGATATTTTCATTTCTATGGCTACATAAATATTAAAAGCTTGTATTTTTTTTAACTTATACTTAATAAATTTCAATACAGACAATTTTTTTCTTTTTCAAGGTACTTCTTCACTATATAAATTTCTTTAAAATGTGTTAAAAATATAAGAAAAATTATAAAGAATTAAATATTAATTTTAAATATTAATTTCATCATTAGCTCTTTGATCCTGGATTGAGAAAAAGAAATTTAAGAATATGGTACTTTTAAGTATTATCAACAGTTTCTGCTGGTGTAAGCATATTACAGCCTTCACACAATAGTCATTGGCTTTTAACTGCTGAGGTTTTCAGATAGATCATTAACCTTGAAGGCCAAATTTTCAAAATCTTCCATTTAACTAGTAAAGATTGAAGTTAAACATGTTAGTAAATGTTAACTACACCAAATTCAAATCATGTTCCTGCAAACTGAACAGTCATCATTACTAATCATGCTTATGCTAAATCAATTATATTAAAGTATTTCCATAACTATAACGATAAGAGAAAATGTGGTATTTATTATCAGCCAACTTATGATCATACAACTTTCAAGGAGGCGTCAGCAAATTAGACATTCTTGAATTAACAACCTCATTCCACTGGTCTTGACTGGTCAAGTAAAATTTCATCATACTAATACTATAGTGTTCTCCATAAAAATTCTTATTGCATAATTAAAACTGAATAAAGTGGTCATTATAGCGGAGCGTGGTGAGTCACCAACTTAGCATTCTCGTGTTTACAGCGGCATAAGTTTGACTCCGGCCGGGGCGGGTTGACTTTAATTTTGTGGTGGACCCTCGGTCTAAAACTAGGCTTTCCCACCCTCACTAGGTTGGTAACATGTATCTGACATGGTAAATGGTAACATCCGTCTTTCCTCTCCTAAGCTGGAGAACAAAAGGACGTTAAACTCAATAAAAAAAGAAATTGAATTAAGTAACAAATCATTTAATATTCCTAAGAATTTACTTTTGGGATTCCAAATTTATATTGTGAGTTTAATTAGCATAATTGTGTGGGCTAGCGAATAGAGAAGGGACCCGCTGATCTGCCCTTTGTCGCCCCTAGAGGTATACTAAAAACTCTTCAGGGATTACTGGCTACAGCCCCCGGTTCTGGACACTTCGTTAGCTTTTTCCCTTCGCTTATCTCCTTGTCTAAGGATTGACCTTACTGACACACCAGACCCTAGTTCTGGACTATCTATGCCAATGTCTTTTCTACCTATCTATTGATATCTATAATAAGTGGAAACATAGTACCGAGGCTATCTACAACAATTACCCTCCTCGATACATCTTCACTATTTGATAAAAGGGCATGAGCTCTTAATAACTTATCAGAAAATAATAGTTACCTGTCAACCCATCTTTGTCTGCTGCTTCAACATTAGCTCCAGCATTAGTTAGTACCAGAATCGCTTCAGAGCTTCCTGTACAAAAAATACTAAATAGTTAGCAGGAGTTTTTTTTTTTTTTGTTCACTCTAATTCTAATTCACAAAACATATATACTATTCAAAGTTCATTTAAGAGAATTTCTAAACTAATAATAATTGTATTATGTAGAGACACTACTACATAAGGAAAGAATGAGGAACAATTCCAAACTAAAATTAAAACATATAGGACATTACAGTACCATCACTTTTTTTTCTAAAAAGTTTTACTAAGTTAGTTTTACTCACGGGCCAGTGTTGGTCCACAGGCAGTAGTTTGTGGCACTTACTATTGGTTATTCTAAAATAAAATAATACCAGAAAAAATGAGTATGCCCCTATCTACCAATGTGTTAACATCGAGGTGTGTTCTTTTGGAGTTCATGAAGACTTCAGAGGGGTTCAAGTTCAACTTGCTATTAATGGTATTCACCTCCATTAGGTTTTACAATAAAAACATGCTTTACATTTTTAACATCGTTAAATTGTTACATTATTTTTTGTTTAATTTTTTTGCAACCTCACTCCTTCGCACCCTGAGGAACGTTTAAGATACGAAAAAAGAGTCTTGGATGAGTTGCAAAACTTCTCTGAGAGAAAGGATGGTGGTAATAAACCCATATTGAATCTTTTACTACAAAAATAGTGGGTTCCTGTTAAGTACGTACGCAGTTCACGATATCCAGCTACCTGTTGTGTCCAAATTGTTTTGGCACAAATGTATATCCATCCTCTTTAAAATATGGTGGCACTTTTTCCATAAGTTATTAAAATTTGATTTGACAACATTGTAAAAGCTGTTACTCATTTAGATCCAAAATGGGATAGGAAAACACATTTTCTTTAAATACTATTGTAATTATTATTAATGAAATGGTTCAAGGAAAATAACAGTCCACATACGACCTAATATAAACAAGTTATGACAAATATAAACATTAACTACGATTCAAAATTCGGAAATTACGTACATACCTTCATCCCGTACATGAACCATTTCAGTTCAGTTTAATATATATTTAAATCATCCAGTTGAATAATTATACGAAAATACTCATGGTATGTGATTTGAAATGTTTAATACCCGCGCTTGCTGCCCATAAGATAGGTGTGCGTCCGTGGTGGTCTGCAATGTTAGGATCTGCGAAATGATTAATGAGTAGCCGGAGGGCTGTCATTCCTAAGCGGCGGTCGCCCGGCATTTCGCTCCCCGGCCCGCACATCTGGGCTGCGTAGTGCAGGGGGCAACCTCCGTGCATGTCTCCGATGTTTGGGTCCGCTTTTTTCTTCAGAATCAGTTCCAAACATTCTATTTCCCCACAAACTGCAAAAGTAAAAGGTTTTAGAAACTATATGGATAACCTGGATTATCTCTCTAGGAAGTCTGGTGAGTCAATTCTTTTAAAATTTTTTGAGGTTAATCACTTCCATCATTTCAATAAACTATTATTTATTCAAATGATGGAAATGATTAACCACAAAAAATTTTAAAAGAATATATGGATAACATACGATATTCGAGATATGATTGACATGATGAGTTGAAGAAAGAAAATGATCAAATTTAGTAGAATATTTGTCAAGAGCACCGGTTTTTACAACAAACTGTTAAAGATTGGAAGCTCACATTATAGGGATGAGAGTGGATTTACTATTAGCAAGAACTTTATAGAAAAAAGTATTTATGTACTTTATTAGATTTTAAGGAAAAATCACACTGGTTGATCATGGCTTCTTTAAAAAATACTTAACATTTATTTCCTTGTGAATTGCTATATTGCTTACCTACATTGTCCTGACACAAATCTATCAGAAAAATTAGCAGTAGAAAAAGTTTATTACGAAGATGGCCCAAATATGGTCACCTAAGGTTTGAACAGCTGTAGCCCACTCAATATCCAATCAATTGGCCCGAAATTTTTCATACAGCTAGAGTACTCTATCTACTTCTAAATTAATTAAGTAAGAAGTTTAGGATGATTTTGGGAATTCACCCAAACCATTACAAATAGGCCATAATAAGACCAAATATGGCCAACACAGTCAACTTTATTTTGTTACCAGGGAAAAATCAAATTTAGATTTCAACACGATTCAAATCATTAAAAAATGTATTGCAGAATGTATTAATATTACATGAATAAATTTAGAAAGTTACTTTTCACATTCACCCTTTCAAGTCAGCTGTCATATTCACAACAGAATTGGTGGACATAGGTTTGATACATGAAGGGCTAATGGATGTTTAAGCCGTTCATGCATACAAAAGTGAAAACTGTCCTAATCAGACACTTGAAGGTGCCCTTTGACTTCAAAGCTAAACCAGTGAATTGCAGAACTCGTTCTTCCATAACTTTTAGTTGTGATATCTTGTCTACTTATAGAAACAGATACTAACTCTTTTTTTTATTTTCAATAATCCCATATTTATATTATTTTTCAGCTGTCGGCCATATTTGGTCCTACCTTACCGCGCATAAATTGTTTCAAAGTGGCGTAACAAACCCGTGGCCCAATGCGCAGAGGTATGACCCTCGTTGTCAGCAGTATTAACGTCGGCACCCTGAGATATGAGGAGTTTGGCTAACTGTACGTTGCCGGCGATGACAGCCAAGTGGAGCGCAGTGTAGCCGTCCTGGTCCTGAGCGTAGACGAGCTCGGGAGCCGCTCTGAGCAAGGCAGCAGCGCTCTCCACCCCACCATCGCCGCTCTCGGCACAGTAGTGTAGTGCTGTCTTCAAGCTCCGTTCCCTCTCCAGAATTGTGTCTGGCTGCAATAAAATGAGTTCAAAATACGGTAATAGATTTTCAAAACACAATTAAATTGTCTAAGTATGAAGTTAAATTACACAGTATTCCTCAGAAACAAACGCAGTAATACTAATCTATGTGATAAAATTCATTCAGCATGTTTCTTAAATGTTGTTGGTACTGTAGACCCCGTGTCCATTTCTAAGTTGGATCAATAGAAACATTATGATTTAGTAATTTCAACAATGCTTTAAAAATTGGATCAGCCTATAAAAACACAAATAAATCATAGTTTAAACAAATATTATTGAGGAGGGAGGAAGGGATTTATACATTGTACTTAAGCTTGGTTTACCTGGTCACGAGGCTCGATTTCATCAATCTTGGCAGGCCGAAGTAGCCTCTGTTTCCTATCATATTTATACTTTTGATCCAATCAACTCCCTTATTTCCGCAGATAATTCCACTCTGAGTTGGATGAAGCGACTACAGCTTCAAACTGCCGACTACAAAATTATAGGGCATTCTTCTCACTATGAAACAGACAGTACCGTGTCTTATATTCGCTTTACTAATTACCAAGCCAACTTTTTTACTATTCTTACTTACCAGGTATTCCGTTAGCATACCATCTTGCGGTATTCGGTTTGAGGAGTTCTTAGTAGGTATAGTTCTACGAACAGCTAGTTATAGTCACTTATATAGACTTAAATCAAAGAACATAGATGATAGGGCATGTCCCTGCCTCACAGTGGCTATAAATGCGAGTTTGCGGCTGCTTTCATTACCAACTTGGACCCTAGCTTTTATTTGAACCATGTTTGGTTTAATCATATTTATGGGTTTGTAAGGGATTTTAAACTCTGTAAGGTTTGGGTCTGCTGATACGGCCGTAAGCCTGATTGTAGTTAATGTGCTCACAATACTTTTCCAATATTTGCTTTGCCTTCTTTCCATGGCCGCTTCTTTTCTGACCGACAAAGCTCAGCGAATTCATCAATTAACACCAATATCTACAGGAGTCCCTAAAGGTACTATCCTGGCCCCACTTCCTAATATTGACATATGACGACAACATACTAACTGCAATATATGCATGACAACATTGCAATTATCACGAGAAACACAGACCCTTTACATGCCAAACTAACATTACAACATAATCTAGACAACATTTGTATGTTGTCTTTATTTTCCATTTTGTACACCAGGTCTGTAACGAACTACATTTGTATGACTTACAAACGGTTTCACGAGAAATTACATGGACATTTCAGTAAATTTGTAGGAAAGATGGTGACAAATGACATCCCTGACATAACTCGGCGCAGGCTGAAGAGAAGTTGGATGAGAAACTTTCTAGTCCGATTAAATAGTTTGCGTCAAAAGTATTCACCACAAGTGCTGTCTCCTTTAGAGACATCCTCTGCTTATATATTATAGCTCATGTGCTAGTTTTAATTATTTTACAGGTACAAATAATATTGTAAGGATAAAAAAAAATTGCTTTAGAAAGAAAATTTGGTAAGCGGTTCCTTAGCTGGTTTGAACACCGAATTGGTCGTCAGTAAGGATCCATTTGGGGTGGACCTTGAGACCACCAGTAGCCTCGGCAAATCTTATATGCCATATTCAATACGGTGGTTACCATATAATTTTGGAATTCCTTTAACCTTTGGTGGAGAGGGTCTCACCAAGGATATCTTCCAGTTATATAAGAGCTTTCCCATCTGAATACAACAAACCTAGATAAAACAAACTGTCCTTTATGTAGGGTGAATATCCCGGCCACTCTACTTAGTAGGTTTCCTTAACTATTTGAACGACAAGTTATTACACTGCTTGAGAAGGCTATTGTTGTCTTATTGTCTGAACTTATCCGCCCCCACTTTCTATTTGCAAGCCCTGCTACCAACTTACACCATTCCGGGTCCAAGACCGTTTGATCTCTAATTGCTTATGAGAGCCCACCTCAGGAGAGGTTTCTCAACTTAATGGATCGTGAGGGGGCTACTAAAGCAGCGCCGGTTCGAATCTGGCTTAGAGGATTGACTTTTAATTCCTTTATTTTATACAATGATATAGTAGAGAGAAACAAAATCAAATATTACAGGAATAGACAAAGGCGTTCCTGGGATCACAACTAGGAAGGGCAAGCCATAGTCAATCAGGTTAACGTTTCAGCACGGAAAAGGTCAATGAAACCAAAATTTTTAGAAAATTATATATAATTATCGCTGTGCTTTATTGGTTATTATAATTGGTATTTGATTGAAAAAAATAATTTTTATTAAATTAATAACTTTTTTACACTTCTAGGGAGGAGGGGCAGCAGCCCCCTCTTGCACCCCTTTGGGTACGCCCATGGTAATAGAGCCGTATAAAAGTAGGATGCTAAAAATAATACATACCGATAGCTCTTTTGGTGATTAATTATAAACACTAAAACGAGACAAAATTATGAATATAAAAATAATGGAACGACTTTTTTTAGTCGGGTATTTCTCTTTGGATTTGTAAAAAGAACATTTGTTGACTCCACAGTTCTGATCTGACAAACAGTTCGGATAGATTATACACAGACAATCCGATCAGAAATAGTAATTATGGAAACGATAGTATTTAAATCGATCACATTTTAAAATTAAAATTATAATTAACTATTTCATCCGATTGGGCATAATCGTGCGTACGGTATTTTATATAGGAGTCGGTGAGTAAACAATTTTAAAATTATTTTCAATTTCTATAAATTTAATTCGTTCTAAAAGAAATCTAATTTAATTAAGATTATTTTAATGAAATTATTATTATAATTGTGATTACCTTTGTCAGGATGATTTCGTTCACTTGGCTTTCCTTTCCTTGCTGGCAGGCATACATCAGAGACGTGGCACCCAGCTTCACTGTCGCTCCAGTCATCTCTTAATTACCTAATTGATTAATCATTATTTTATTGTAAATAATTATTATTAAAATTTTATATTATTTCATATTTTTCCAGCATTAAATTTGAAAAATAGAAACGTTTATAATGTTTAAGACTTTAGTTGTATGTCACTATTTCGGTTATATAAGATAGAGTTATTTAACTATCTAACAAGTTAATCAGGCTAAGCTGATCAACATCTTTTGTTCTAATTTAATTCAGAATATTTTGAAAAGCACAGCACTATTGAGACTTTGGTAAATGGTTCAAAAGAATACATTTGAATAGAAATCTTAGTGAGAAATCATAACGATAGATCAAGAAGTTTATAACCAAGAAATATCAGCTAAAGTTTCTTTTAGAAAAACAAATTGAAAGCAAGATATGGTACCTACTGTAAACTACGTCTATAGGGTTACGGCTCTATAAAACATAGATAATAATGGGTGTATGTACATGTTAGGTCTGTTATCAGACAATACTAGCAACCAACGAATCATAAGCAATCAACGTGCAAAGGGTATTAGTGTTAGGATGTCGCAGGATGGTTACCACAATGGTAAAATGCCTTCGTTAATTGAAAAATTTAATACTTAGGCCTTTATATCCTGAATGCAATCAATTTTATTTCATCAACCTAGGTTACACCTGTTTTTGGTAATTCAAGTTAACATACACGCCTACAAACACAAGAAATCAGCATATGTTGCGGAAAAAAATGCCATTAGAGATAGGAAGAAGATAAAAAATTAAATTGGTTATTTCTGAAGTACTTAATAAACGGGCTTTTTACTCGCAGTCTGATGTCTGAGCCTCCCAGAAAATGTTTCAAAAAAGTTTTTTTTACTAAGATGCCTTAAATTAATAATAATTAGTATTCAACTTGAAAGTTATTAAAAATGTTGAACATTTTACATTTTGGGAGGTATAGACAGATAAATAGGCTACCCTCTCTCCTCCTCTGTGCACCTGACTCGTTATTTGGTTAGCCACGCTTACACTGATCACATTGCAATATTATTCTCTACTTTTACAAAGTGGAAGTCCTCGTGCTTTCATTTTTATAATATTTTACCAAACAATTATGAAACAAATTGGGCAGCGATAAATGGTGTGATTGGTGAAAAACATACAGTACAGTTTACAATATTTTTGTTTTGTATACTTTAAAAGTTTGCAGGTTGAAAGGGAAAAAAATCGATAGTCTATTTATTGATTTGAAGTCAGCGTCCGACATGGTTCATCGCTCATGAATTGAAATCTACAGGAATGTTACATAAATTAATTAATGCTATAAGAAATTATTTTTGGAGATACAAACAGTAGTATGGGCAAAATAGATTTGTCTAGTACATTTATTGTAGAAAATGTGTTGAGGCAGGGCTGTTCTTTCATGACTTTTTCCCCTTTTATGTCAACGATATAATCCAAGAATAAGGAAAAGGAATAGCTATAAGAAGCTGCTATTTGCTGATGAAATTGTACCAAGTGTTCACCGACTCATCACTAAAATTGACCAACATCATTAGGAACTTTTATTTCTTGATAAATAGTACAATCTATACTTGGACAATAAGCAATATTGATAAATGATAACATTTATATCAACATTTTTTTTAAATTTATTTATTTAGTGATATTTACAACTGTAAAAAAATACAACAAGTAAATTTGATCATAATGACATAATGATGATATGACACAGCATGTAGAGAAACTACCCAGTAGTAGAACTCTAAAACCATTTTACAATATAAGGTCACGAGGCCATCTTCTTTTCAGCCACCTCGGAGGATTGCCAGGAATGGAAGAGGAAGCAAGGTATAAACTAGTGGGTTTGGGTGGTTAGGGAGTTTATAGTGGAAGGAATGATATCGGGTTCGGGCTAGATCGGTTACATAAGGAACATTTAGGTCTTTATGGATGATTTTATTAGTAACAAAATAAGGAGCATTGAGGATTTTACGAAGGATTTTGGATTGTAAGGATTGGAACGAGAAGAATTCGAAGGTTTAGTGAAAACCAAAAGCTCAACTCCGTATGTTCAGATTGGCCATATTACAGTCATGTAGATCAGTCTTTTGAAATTAAATGGAAGTTTAGACCGTTTGTACAGTAAGTGCTGTAATAGTCGAAATCGACGTGTAGTTTCCTGTCTTTTCAGTCTATAGTAAAGTAGTTTATAATTTTTATCTTCTTGATTTCTAGTTATTCGTTCACAATTTCTCATGCGCAATTCATATCATATGTGAATATTATAAAAACGTATAGGAATATAAACGTTATCAACTACTTTATAGTAAGTTAAACTAGATTTATTTTGAGTGCTGGCTGAGATCTGCATGTCTTATGAGATATATTTTTTAATCAGTCTTTTGCAATGAGTTGGAAGTTTAAACCGTTTGTCTAGTAAGTACAGGAACGGAAGATTCGTTTTTCCTTTATTAAGATACCAATATACTGTGGCAGGTTAGTTTGTTTATTATTATTCATTTTACTAGTTCTATAAGTGTTGTCATTTATACTTGTTCTTACTGATTCTGTGAGTTTTTCTATAGCTTCGTCGATGTCTTGTTTTGTCTTTAGTTGAATGTTCAAGTGAAGTTTTTGTTCCAAGTCGTATTCAAATCCGTCTCAGTCAACACCTTCCTGTTATCAATGAAGGAGTGGAGGGCTTAGGCACGAAGCTTGAATTTAAAAAAAGTAGAACTGGACTATGATCTGATGAAAGGTCATCTAGGGATTCAACAATGGTTTGAGAGGTGGAGATCTGGGAGGTGATAAATATGGCAAGGATATCCGACCGTTTTTTTTAGATATGTAGGCCAATAAGTAGGATTTTTGGGCAAGAGAATAGGATAATTATTGGAAGTGGAAAATCGGGATAACCACGGGGGTTGGTTGTTCGGCATCCCCATCGTTGGTGTTTAGCATTGTAGTCTCCTCCAGCAATGAAGCCTGGTCTGAAGGTTTGGAATAAGGGATCAAGAAGGTTATAAGAAAGGTTATTACCAGGTGGACAGTATACAGCTGAAAATATAACATGGAAAGAGCGAGTCAAAATTATTACCTAGGTCGATTGGATTGCATCAGTTGGATTGGAAGGAATAAAGAAATGGGATAAGGATGCAAGAACCAGCATGGGAAGTGTTTTCTGGGTGCTCTGATCTACAAGTGATGTAGTCTCGTAAAAGTGCGTCCGTTGAGTGAAATGAGTTTCAGTCAGTATAGCAATTTCAATGTGTTTATCGTGTAGAAATAAGTCAAGTTCGTCACAGTGGTTTTGTAGACCATTGGCATTCCATAACAAGACAGCTAGGGGCCATGTACTCATCGTGGGAAATTAAACGGGATTTCGGATAGTATTCGTGTGAGAAGGCTGATCAGGGGTTTGATGGTCTCTTGAAGATCTTTTAGGAAGGATGTAAGGACAGAGGTTAATTGGATTTTGGTAAAGAGGATATGTATCAGGACCTTGTAATGAATAGTTTTTATGACTAGATTGGGGACTGGGCTCTTCGTGATATATGCGGTGCTGGGGTATGAGGTGTTTTTGTGTTATTGTGTCAATTTTTAATGGTAGTTGGGACGAGGAGTTCATCGGAACAGTTGGATGAGATGGAACTGGGAGTGGATGTGGTGGCGGCAGTTTTACCCGTAAGGGTAGGTGATGGGGAGGATTATGATGACGTGGAGGTTGAGGCTTAGGATGAGAGGGGCTTAGGTTGAGAAGTCTGAGGCGCCTGACGTCGAGAATGTTGATTCTTGATCTCGGAGTATGTCTGGCTTGAGTTTCGACGAGATTGGTCCAAGGTTATTGGGGTAGAATGCTGAGATTCGATGTCCTGAGCTGATGTTTTCTTTAAGTTTGGGAAAATTTCCAAATTTTGGGTTTCAGGCGGTAGGGTGCTGGTTCGATCTAGGGCTTTTGATGTCATCAAATGAGACCTCTGCTTGTGTATATTTTTATAAATCTCACAGCCTCTATAGCTTGCTGGGTGGTCTTTTCCACATAGCGCACATTTTGCCGGTTCTTCCCGTGGTTTCTGGCAGGTATTAGTGGCATGAGGCCCAGCACATTTCACACACCTGGCCTGATGATGACAATAAGTCTTTGTAAGCCCTAAGTTTTGTCACCTAGTGCACTGTACAATAATCGTTTTATATCAAAATTAAACCAAAAAAAAAAATAAAATAAAAAAATAAAAAAAATATATATAAATAAATAAAATCTCTATATGTATATAAACAGAAAGATAAATGAAATGAACATAATCAAACTATGCACATGAAGTATGGATAAAATAAAATAAGTGTAATTAACTACTACGACAATAAAAAAAAAAGTAAAATGAAAGCACTAATCACCATTATGTACAATATTTCAACTAATCACTAATATTAAAGTAAATATTAGCTATATTGAAGTATTATTTAGATAAATGGCAATACGGTATTTTGGAAAGTTTTTTATATCACTTGTTTTAGTAAAAGACCCGGGAAGAAAAAAAGGCAGTTATTTCACCCCAATTTTTGATTACTTTAATGAAAACTATGTATAATTACTAGTCAAAATTGAATCTGCCAAGTATAGGTAGGGGGAATAAAAAATGGCGGCTTTTCAAAAACGTTAAAAATAATTAATTTTTCATTCGAAGCACTATATCTTTAAAACTACCAATAACAATAGAAAATCTAAAAGAACATCATTTAAAGTAGGGTAAATTTGCTAAACTGTAATCCCTAATAGAGCTATTTACGTTCAATAGTTCTCGAGATATAGCTTTTTAAAAAGCAATATTTCATAAAAATGCTGTACAGAACGTACTGAAAGATCAGTAGTTAGTGAATTTATTTTTAGAAATCTATATATATCTCAAAAAATATCTCAAAGAATATCAAAAACTATATGACCTACAGATGTCTGTTAGCACTCAAATTAAAGCTAGTTTAATGGGCTATGAAGTGGTTTAATATGTTTATCGTCGTAGGCGTAGTAATTTTCATATTTGCTAAAATAAACTGATTTACAGTTATTTGGACAAATTTTCATTTGCCAAATTTATATTCATATGTGAATATCATAAAAACTACTACTCCTACAAAGTTAAGCGTCTTAAATTTCTTTATAGTAAGTTAAATTTCTTTTATTTTGAGTGCTGGCAGACATATGTGCGTCTTATGGATCTAGAGATATATTTTTTCAAAAATCAAACATTTTATTAGTTAGTTATTGAATTGTTGAATTTATTTTGTTTAATATCATAAAAACTACTACTCCTAAAAAGTTAGAAAGTATTTTATAGTAAATTTAACTAGGTTTAATTTGAGTGCTGACAGACATCTGAACGTTCTATGGTTTCTGAAATAAAGTTTTTCAAAACTCAAACTTTTTGTCCGAACAACTTTAACTCAATTTATTTAGGAAATATCATGAAAACTACTATTCCTACGTAGGTAAAGGTCATAAACTACTTTATAGTACGTTAAACTAGCTTTAATTTGAGTGCTAATAGACATCTATAAGTCACATAGTTCCTAAGATATAGATTTCTCAAAATAAACTATCTACTAACCTTTCAGTAGATTTTTAAGAAATGTTGCTTTTTAAAAAGCTATGTCTCAAGAACTGTTGGACGTAAATAGCTCTATTAGAGCTCATATTTCAGCAAATTTCATCTCCTTTAAATAATTGTCTTTTAGATTTTCTATTGTAGTTGATAGTTTTTATGATGTAGACCTCGGAATGAAAAAATTATCTTTTTTAAGGTTTTGAAACAGCCGCCATTTTTTTATTCTCTCTACCTATACCTGGCAGACTCATTAGTTTTGACTAGTAATTATACATAGTTTTCATTAAAGTAATCAAAAATTGTGGTGAAATAACTGCCTTTTTTTCTTCCCGGCTCTTTTACTATTCCTTGATGATAATCGTCCTGATTTTTTTTTTAAACTATAAAATCGCTATTTAGTCTTAAAATATGCATTAAACATAATTTTTTTGTTGAACAAAAAAGCAAGCCACCATTGTTGTTTTGGCATGACATCATTTCGACATATCTACTCAGTGCGAGTGTTATTTTAATTTATTTCTTTTCTTTTTTTTTTGTTGCTCAAGCAATTATCTATTCCTAATCGTTCTTGTACAATAAATAATTGCAAAAATACTTCTATAAAGACTCCATAAAAGTCGTTTATGCAAGTGCCAAAATATGTCAAAACTAGAACATTTGGTTAAAGGCTAGAAGGGTTCCAAAATCATTATCGAATCTATTTAATATATTACATTTTTGTGAACATGACTTCGATTTAAGTATAATGCAAGATGAATTGTAAGTTCATTAGAGGTTATACTTATTTCAAAAGATTAATTAAAGTAACTAAATACGTAATGATTTTGCCATCCAGTTGGAAAAAGGTATGGAGAATTATTTTCGATACAATATTGGGTCCTGTGAAAAAAATAATGATGAAACCAGACTGCAGACCATCTAAATTTGATTGTAAATCTGAAAGAACATGAATGCTCACACCACCTCAGCTCGATCTGCCTTCAGTGAAAGGCACGGGCTTTTTTTTAACGAGGTTTAATATAACTTGGTAGAAAGCTTAGCTGGGACATCATAATGACTATTACAAGGTCATTTTACATTTATTTGGTATAAAACAGCTAAAAACTGTAAATCGCTAAATCAATGTTGTTTGTTATGTCTACCGGAAGGTAGCAGCCGCCGGGTCACACGAAAGGATAAAGGTAGAGGAAAGAGGTGTCAGTAGGGAACAAGTGTGAAATAAGATTCTTTATATCATAATATAGGTTGGTAGGATACTGAACGTATTATTTGCTGACCCAAGAAAGTACTTTGATAGCACCATCGGTGGGGTATTCATTCTACTAACGATACAAACGCCGGTTAGAGTCACCGCCTGTAGGAACTTACATTTTTGTGATTCAATATATTCTTTTTTGTATACTTTATTTATTAAATTATAATAAATAGTAAATTTGTATAACATATTTACAATTATAATACTATTTACATGTTCAGAAATGACATTAAAATGACAAAAGTCGGAGGCACGGCTCTTGTCTTGGATCCGACGGTAAGATTTAAAAGTAATGACCTCGAACAGGAAGGTGGAGTGGAAAGGGAAAAAAAGAAAATATATGAAAAATGCGTCCCTTTCCTTAAAGAAAAATTCCGCGAGACCTTCGGAGAGAGAGAGTTCACCGTGAGAGGCCTCTGGTTTGGATCTCGTGGAACAATACCAGATAGAACAAGGAGCTTCTTAGAAGGCCTAGGTGTTAGCATTGGGGATATTGCGATCTTAGCAGAAAATATTATTTTGGACTCCCTGGGGATCATACACCATCACCTGCATGGGAATTAGCTCGGAGATTGTTCTTTGTTTTATTTATTTATTTTAATATGTTGACCTCTCTATTTGTGTGTTTTAACGTATTTATTCATTAAATTATTTTATTTTATTAGTATTATTATTTTTTTTTAAACTTATTTATCCATTCAAGTGTTTCCTGTAACCGGCTTTATTATATTTTCCTTTGAATCTATGCGTTAGTCTTATTCTCGTAAAATGTATCTATTTGTTTGTTTTTGGTAAACTGATCTACTGCTGTGACTATGAATGATGGTCTGATCTCACATTGCCGTCTAATATTGAATTTGTTTAGCGGGTCACTGAAGAGGATCTAGGAGGGTGAATTCCGGAGAGCGAATTTGTTGATCGGGTGAATTAAAAAATTGTGAAATGGTGAAATTGGAGGAGCAGAAATGAGAAGGAAAAAGGGAATGAATTGAAATATTTGTATTTGGTGTATAGACAGAAATTGATTGTAAAAAAAAACTGTAGGGAAAAAAAATTGTTTATTGTATCTTATTATTATATCTCTTTATATCTTATTATTATGTATGTATTCTTATTATGTATGTGTAGTTTATATATGTCCGATAACGGATTGATAAGTATGCTGTGTGAGATAGTAACCTGATGTATTTATGTATAGCATAGGTGAATACAGTATTTCTCTCTCTCTCTATTTACATTTTGCTGAATAAATGAACACAATATCTGACTCGAGAAAACATAGGTGGTGCTCCAAGTTAGAACGAACTGAAGCTCTTCATCTTGCCGGGAAGCAATAGAGGTGTTAGGGCGGGCAGTCCCCGATACATAGCGTCGCTACAGTGGTATAATGGGGAGGAGAGAGGAAGTAGAAATATTTAGGAATAACAATTACTGATAACAATAAATTACTGATATCGTTAATTGAACTTTTTAAGGAAAAATTTCATGCGGCTAACTTAGGTATAAATAATATCTATACCAGCAGTAATGTTATCGGTAACAATAATGTTCCAATATCGGCAACGTATTGGGTATTTCAATCGGCTATGGGTTCTGTTATTTTCTATGGTGCACAATTTTGGGGATACTGTAATTTCCAACAAATAGAATGTATTCCCAGGTTGTTTATAAAGAATATTTGTCTATTACCAAAGAACACTCCTAATTATATGTTATATTTGGACACCTACTGTTCTTTTGTACCTAGCAGTTGCATGTTAATTACATTGTAAAAATTTGAAAATTTCCGTTTACTAAAAATGTTAGCATAAGTGAGTATAAGAACGAGAATAAAAGTTGGTTTAGAGAATGGACATATGAGTGACGCAGCTGGGAGATAAGGATCCTGGAGTTCTGCCATGCCATCCAAATTTGGGTAACATGGCTTGATTCGGAATCATCTAGGCAGAATATAATATTACTTCATATTTTTTTCTAAATTTTTGACGTTCTTGAAAAATTCGTAAAACTTTCCTTTTTAAAAGAGATTACCAATTTAACAGCGAAAAATTTAAAACAGATGCTTACTATTGTATTTTTTATTGCTATTATTTATTTACTATTTATAAATTATTTTCTTTAATAAAATAAAAATTCCAACAAAACTTTTACATTTCAAAATTTTCAATTTAAATTATCTTTTAATTATTTTTAACTACCAAATTATGAAATATAACTTGTGATATTTTTTCTCATATTTGTTTTTTATGAGTTACAATAGAAAAATCAATCAATTTTTAACAATTTAAAAAAAAGTAAAATAGAGTATCTAGTTAAAAATAAATAAGATTAAAATGTGTGATAATATCATTACACCGACAGATAGTAAAAGCAATCAAGCCAAACTGTTGTACTGCCACGAAATAAAATATCATCATGACAACTATTATACAGGTTGCTGCGATAGTTGCAAAATAAACGTGACAATAACTCACTGTTAATACATGCTTTGTCAGGTATCAAACGTGCGACAGTACTGTCACGACAGTAAAGTTTACCATGACAGGCACAATTTATTCAAAGATTAATTTTTATTCAACAACTATTCAGTTATTTGTAATGAGTAATATTTTTTTAAAATAAAAAGTATATCATAACATTAAATAAAAAAATTCTTTCATAACATTCGTCCATTAATATATAATATAGAAATTATGCGTTGTAAAAATTATAAATTAAAAAAAAATATATCATTTCTGACTCTGATTTTACAAAAATCAAATTTTCTCCGTATCTTATGTTTAATGGTACTAACTACATTTCTTATAATGACGAAAGCTATCCATCGGTTTAAATTGATGAGCAATTTTTTTTTCTTTTTATGCTATTCATTTATCGTTAGATGAGACCTGTCTTCGTGCAAAAGACATATTTCATTATGGCTTTAACTCGGCTGTCAATACCAAGAGAAAAGTTTATATTATATGGCGTAGTTGGAATGCCTACGTCTTCATTGATTTTATCTTGCGTAATACTGGAATAAAAATGTATGAAATTACAGTAGTTACGTAACATTATCATTCTTAACAACCTTTACATTCTGAATCATTACCAGAGGGATTATTTTTTAATTAATCATTGTTTAGGAAGTCGAATCACTATCAAATCTTATTTATCAAAAAAACTTTTTTTTTTCTTTTTTTTTGGAATTTTTCTTTTATCAGGGAAAGGGACTTGTTCTTTGTCAACTATAATAAACATTTAATATACTTTAGTTACTATTATGGTTTGTTGAAAATAAATGCATAACTGGTAAAACTATCCTGATGTTTGTGTATGACCTGACCCCAATTGACAATGTTAGGTACCCTTGACCAGAAGGCCTCGACAATCCGTGCTCACTTAGGTAAGGATTCTTGATTAGGAGGTAAATAGTCAGTATGAGCCAGCGGTAAGTTCTTGAAGGATGGTAAACTCGTCCCACAAGGTATTATTCCTATAGGTGCGAAGGAGGAATGCAAGCCCGGAGGATTCCAGCCGCCGAATCTTATGAAAGGATATATGTTATAGGAAGGATATAAGACAATATGCATTTCCTAAAATATAGTACTAGAAAGTGCTGATTCACTACGTAAACTGTTATCCTCTGCCTTCTAAGGAGGTATTTCTCGTAAACTGAGGTTTCACACTGAGGGCTTCTAATTCTGGAATAGTTAAATCTATGGGCTATTAAATGCCATCGAGATGTTCTACGTGTTTCGTTAACATTCAGTGGATCATCAGATACTATTGAACAGTGTCATTGTTTGTTGAATGTGATTTCTTTCATATTGGAGCGTGGAATTCTGCACGGGATTCATTCTCCACATTCAACCGGGCCTGGGACCCAGTACTGCTTTCTAAATTCATTCTCCACATTCAACCGAGCCTGGGACCCAGTACTGCTTTCTAAATTCCTTCTCCCAATATACCAGGGCATTCAAAAAGTCCTGTCGTTTTTCGTTTGTTCGTTGTTTATTTTGATT
>NW_027112780.1:429677-436623 GCF_000696795.3 Halyomorpha halys
ATTTATTTATTTATAATTTCCCCCAAAAAAACGACAGGACTTTTTGAATGACCTGGTATTTCCCTATTAATCGGTTCCTATCTCACTGAAAGAACCTTAAAAGTAAATCATAAGCTAGTCTATTCATCCCTCTTTTCTTATTCCACCGGTGTTTCTCAAGGTAGAATCCGAGGTCCTATTCTCTACTCGGTTTGTACAGTTGATATCCCAACCAAATTATTTATTACTTTCTTTTGACGGTTTTAGATCTATACATAAAATATAAAAATAAAAAAAATAAATAATAGATCACGATTAAAAAATTCACAGATGATCAGGGAAACTAAGAGACCGATTCTATTAAACAATTCCATTCGAATCATATTAATAATCAATATGCGTTCATACAGTTATTTCATTTACCGTAGCAAGGAAATCAAAATCATATGGCATTTAAATTTTAGAAGGATTAAGTCATATCCTACAGCAAACAAACCCTAACCAAGTTACTTGCGTAACAGAAACAAAAGTTACATCGATATGTGATTTTTGAGCAATAGGTGCCTCGGAGAATAGTCAGGAATGGAAGAGGATGCAAGGTTAAAAACTAGTGGGTTTGGGTGACATGGGAGTTTATAATGGAATAAAGAGTGATATCTGGTTCGGGCTAGATCGGTTACATGTGGTACATTAAGGTCTTTATGTATGATTTTATTTGTGACAAAATAAGGAGCATTGAGGATTTTGGATTGCAATGATTGCATACGAGAGGAATTCAAAGGTTTAGTGGAGCTCCAAAGCTCAACTCCGTATGTCCAGATTGGCCTTATTACAATCATGTAGGATACGTAATGTAACAAGTGAATTAATGAAGGTATCAATTATTATATTGTTGTAAACTAATTAAATGGATGGGTACATTCAATTATAATCTGAAATTTCGTATTCATTATTGCATTTGAATTTATGATTTTTTTTGTTGATTTTTTCATATATGCATTTTATCATGAAATATGCAATAATATGCTAAAGAAAAGTTTGATCAGCGGTTCAAAGAAAAAACACGCAAAAGCATATTTTGTTTTGTGTGTAATTGCATATAAATCCGAGCCTCGGTCATCACATTTACTTGTTTTAATGTACAGTTAAATAAATAATAATAGTTTAATAAATAAATTATTAAAAAAGACATTAAGAATTTATATTTTATTATAATAAAGGAATGAGAATTGCCCATAAGAACTAATCTATCGATATATGAATAGCAAAAGAAATACAAATAAATAATTGGCCCCTAGAAATGATTTATGACATTCCTACTCTGGGACTTGAAAACAAAAAAAAATTACCCATATAGAGGTGCTAAATTTGCAGTCAAGTTCAATTATTTGGTGAAAAAATAAGTTGTAAATAACATTCTCTTTGCATCACTAGCAGCAACCCTTCTCTTCAGCTGATAATCAGCACTTGAACTAGTTTCGTTTTTTATTTATTTATTTATTGAAATTGATAAATATATTTGCATAAAAATACATCAAGTAAGTGTGATGTTAGATTACAATGGGATGATAAAGACATGTAGAGAAACTACCTTATTGGTAGCACTAATAACATTTCTACATTAGGTGGTCTCGAAGCCAAGTTCTTTTCAGGCGTTTCGAAGGATTGTCAGGAATGGAAGAGGATGCAAGGTTAGAAACTAATGGGTATGGATGGTGAGGGAATCTATAATGGAAGGATTGATATTTGTTTCATGGTAGATCGGTTACATATGGAACGTAATATAAAAGTAAATTTGTAAATTAAAATAAATACGCTGACATTGTTTTAAAACGATAAATAAAAGTAATAAACACCTGATACGATTACCTCAGAATAACCTTCACCACGAGTTTTACCACTTTAACACATTATCACAGACTGAGTGAATACATAAATGTCGAAAATCAGGCAAGTACTTCTACCTGGGCAGTTAAGGAAGTTTTTAATGATAACTTTTCAAACTAAACAGTATTTAACAACTGGTGAAATGAAATAACATATTAATAATTGTGAGAAATATCTTAATATCTAAGAAGTATAGTTCTTTAGATAAATAATAGAATGCTAGAAATATAGCGCTGAGAACCATAAAGAAAGGAACAGTTCTACTACCACCAAAAGGTGAATAAGTAACCAATAAATATTTTGATTCAGAAGGAGTGGAAGTCTAAAAGGAGATAACCCAAAATGTGAAAAGTCTTGAAACTCGAACATTTATCTCCTTTTGAATCTCAAACCAAACATTGAACATCAAATAAGATTAAATTTTGTTACGTTTTGAATGTTTGAGTTCTAGTTGCAGAATGTCCAAATAGGACTTATTGTAGCCATGAGACCAGATATTTCTCTGAGGATGGATATTGGGTTTCCTTAAACATTTTTAGACTTGAATTTATCCTTTAGTGTAAGTGCCATCATGAAACGGACTTTAATGTGACAGTAGCTAATCTGCAGTAAAATATACTAACTGTTATGGAGTTCATACATTGCAGTGTTTGCATAAGTTCCTACCATGGCTGTAAAGTGTAACCGTGTGAACTTTTTTTTTCGTGACAGTAGCTTCAATGTCTACGTGTACTATCAACTACCATGTCAGACCTAGTGCCCCACTGCATGACGGCTTATCACACAGTTTATACTATAGTAGTGGACATGGGCCAATTAACCCCAAAATTATTTTATTTATTTAAAAAAATAAACACTACCAACAAATTTAAATTTTTTATCGCGTAATATTTTTAAATAATAATTAATTCTTAATTCATTATTAATTAGCAATCAGAATGATTGAGGAAACTATTCTTAAGATCTCATTTACCTTTGTAGTAAAAAAAAAAACTATATATAAATAAATTTGTTTATTTACAAACAATTCTATTTTATACATATATATATTTTAGATAAATAAGAAGGCACTGCGCTACTAACTCCCCGATCCGAGTTCCAATACGGCTGAGGCAGATAACAATTTTCTGTTTCACTGTAGCCGTGAGTCAACCCTGTGGGCCGGAAGGCCACCGAAGTTCATAAATTATGTACAGTAATCGATATTGTGAAATTTATTAAAAATAATTAATAATGATTTCGGGCTCTGTTTGTACAGGTTATTTTAAGCGGGCACCTGAGACGCCAGGTGCCAGGTAGGCATAGGGTTGACTGTATATCCCCTCCATTGTTAGAATGTAAGAATAATCCAATACTTAATTATATACATTAATTTAACGAATATAGCAATGGTGATCTATTATTGTTGGCTAATATATTATAACCTGGAACTTTGATGGATATAAAAAATAGTGCGGAGTGGTTTGCGAATGGTGATTGGATAATTCAAAGAGCGAAGTGTGCAGAGGTGAAGCCCTGAGCACATTCATTAATTTTATCTATTCTTACTCGACTCCATTTGATCTAGTTTACTTTGGTGTTACCCAAGCGACCTTATGAAAAATGAATACGATTAAGAATAACCTTTAGCCCATGACACGAAGGTCAGTTTGCCGTTCTACAGGGCTGCGTGCAACGGAATGTTGGACATTTACAGAGGGTAAATGAAGACAAGGCTTCTTGTGGAAGGTGTGTTATCAAGAAGGCTGTATCGACCTCAAGGTCCAAAGGTTCACTCCAGCAGGCTCACACGCCACTTATTTTCCTTTTAGTATCATGAAATATAGCGGCCCTAACTTTCCTAAATTCAATCTTCTCATCAACAACTATGTCTCGAGGCTGCAGTTGAAAAATAAATAAAAATTAAAAGTTGGCTCTAGCCTACTACAACTATTTCCAAGATGTATCTATAATATGGCTTTATGAGACATTTTTAACTCATCATAAACATTTTCTGCGTACAGTGAAACCTAATCTTACAGACACCTCTTCACAACGGACACCCCTCCAATTGACGCAGACAGCCAAATTTTCATCACTAGGAGACAGTTTTATCCCTTCCAACGGACACCTCCAAAATTTATAAAATTAAAAAACCATATGTCGTAGCTTTATACTTTAAAATACATACGCGCACTAAAGTATGTCTTAAAATTATTATTTTAATTTATTAAAAGTTCTATCATCGCAACAAGTAAATTATTCCTTTTTTTATTCTTCTTTGTAGTATTTACAGTCTAACAATGGATTTATTCTGAAAATTAAAATAAAATGCTCTTTTGAATTGAATAATTTAATTTCAAATACATTTTTACATTTTGCTCTCTTTCCCCATCAGTATTTTAAAAAAATAGAAATTCCCTTCTTTGCATATCATATTTTAATTAAAATACGTTAAGTCCAATATTATTTAGCCGTTTTTCTTCTAACCACCTAAATTTCTTACAACCAAAGACAAATAGAAACAAACGTTAAATTTCAATACAAATTAGTGAGTGGAGAAATTTGAATTCGTAAAGACTCAAATGCCAGAAATTTCGAAAAAGGAAAAAAAAGGACTAGAGTCTAACAGAGATAAAGTTTAGGGGAAAGGCACATGTTTCGTAGTCAGCTGAGTGGAGGTGCACTTTTTGACAAAGCCGTACTAGAATAGCCTAAGCAAATGCCACTTCCTCCATATATTACAACAAATAAAACATTGAAATTAAATTGGTAAATATATCTGCATTCTAGTATTTACTTTGCACTGTTTTTTCTTCTTTTTCTACACATTCACCCGCATTAATGGTTGTGATGCAAATTAACAAATTACCCTAAAATTAAATTTAAAAATGCCCTTTTCTGGGCCTCTCATCTAGTCCAGTGATTCCTAAAGTGGGTGCCGCGGTACACTAATCAGTTTGACAATCGACAATATTAAAAGGGATGAGAGAGCATAATTTGTGGCAATTCGATTATATTTACAATACTTCAACTCATGAAGTTGACAATACGCAGCTAAGGTTTAAAATAAATAATGATAAAATTCCTCGTGAGTCCAGAATAATGGTTTACGCCCTGCTCTGAAACTGGTTCTTTTCGACACCCAGTCCCTCTAAAAAATTACTTGTTGCAAGAATTGGTTCCTCTATTAACGAACTAAAGCCTTCTCACCAATAATTCTGTTTCACCAAATACATCTGTATATTCTTCTTGTAAATAAGGAATACATTTTGCATAGATGTTCTCTTTCTCTGCCTGTATCATTCGTTTCAAATCGTTTTGTGGAATCTACTATTAGTGCTTTTCACTGTAACAAAACACAAGAACGTTAAATTAATGTGGCAACTATACCTGCATTCTATTATTTACTTTGCACACTTTTTCCTATACATTCAATCGCTTTGATGATTATGACACATTTTCTTTTAACCCTATAAAGGTGCCGCTAACTTTTGTTGGAACAACAAGTGCAGCAGCGAAAAAAGGGAACAGCTGTTAGACCGCTGCTAGGCTAATAATCTGGAAAATAGTCAGACCCATGGTTGTCCGTTGTAAAGAGGGGCTTAGTAGACTTAGTAGGCCAATCAAAACCTAACGCCTTGGCAGACAAAAGAAGGCAAAACGATTATGGTGAACCTATAGAAGATCTAATTTTTACTGCTCGAGTCTTATAACTGAAATGTCTCACAAAAAAGTATTTATTAAACATGAACATTAAAAAGGTTTCTTATAGCCTATAAACCAAAACAAGTTATCATAATCTAGGCATTCTTAGCAAAGCTGTAGCGTATTTCACTTGACATCTTAAAACAACGTATCTCATCACAAGTACTGTATACCTACTTTTTTGTTTGTTTTAAAAGACAAATACAGTAAACAATTAATTCTATCATAGTTTTAAAGAATTTTTGTAAAACAAAAATCATAGCTGACAAAACTAATATCTGCTTTTTCAGTTCGCCAATTCAAAGCACTTCAACTTCACCCCCCTTCCCCCCTCCCCCACCACGGTTATAATAAAGTGGTAACCTCTAGATAATCCTCCCCCTGTATGTCAGAAATGACCGGAGAGGGGGTCAGAAATGACCGGAGAGGGGGTCATAAAATAAAAAAAATCTTCAATATATAAGAGATGAGAAAATTTTTTATTGAACTTATGAGATTAGTAAGAAACGTTTTGTTTGCTGGAAGTGACATTAACTACCAATGTCTTTAAAGTAAGGATTTGGTGTGTAGTAGCTGTTACAAACACAAGCCACAGGATAAGAAATGTAATTTGGGAAAAATAGATATAGAAGAGCAGACATTATACAGAATAATGATAATAGCACAGAATAAAGAGTAAAGAAAAAAACACAAAGCCAATAACGAAATTAATTTCAAATATTTGTTGGTGAAAATGAAAACTTATTAATATCGTAACAACCATAGAAAAAAATATGGATTTCTTCTTTCATCTCAATACTACTAATTTCTGTAAATTTGTTTTTCAATATGAAAAATTATTTCTTCTATTTTATGCTTTAGTGAATCACACTCTTTCATAACTTATGTTTATCCATTTTTTTTATTATTGCTAACACTAAGAGATGATTAATCACTTCAAATGAACAAAATTAAAGATAAACTGATGAACATAAAAAGATAAAGCTGATGATATAAAAACAATTAAAAAAATTAAATAAGATAAAAAAGAAGATAAAAAAAATAAAAAAAGATTTATCAACTCAACTAAATAAGTGAATAGATAAAAATATGAATAATCGAATAAAGATCTATTAATTTAATTAAGTATGGAGACATAATAATTGTTATAAAATGGTAAGCGTAACAGGTTAATTATTATTAAAGATCACTTAAAAACAATAGTGTACCCAGGACCAAAACTAGTGGAGGGAGAGGCCATAGTCGATCAGGTTGTGATATTCAACACGGCAAAGGCAAATGTAACCAAAATTTTAAGAAAATTATATATAATTGTGAATTAATTTTATCAAGTTATTAATGTTTCCCCTAAAAGCTGGGGTACGCCTTACAATATACAATTATATGTGTTTAT